>NC_091488.1:16702752-16995252 GCF_947461875.1 Haliaeetus albicilla
GACAGGTGCAGGCAGGATCCTCTTTAACCAGTTTCATTGCCAGAGATACTGCAATGTGAAAGTGCACCTGGGGGTGAAGGACCTGGAACCAAAGGATGTTGAATGTTTTGACAGTGTTGGTTTACTCTGGAGATGTAGAGAGAACATCTCCTTCATTTTAAGTTGATTCAGCTCCTTCATTTAAAAAAGTATATCTGATTTTATTAGCAGAGTGTGAAGGAGAAAAGGAGAATGAAAGCCTAGGTTTTGAAGTGGCAGAGCAACTTGACACCTGCATCACACAAAGTAGAACAGCCAAGTATCAGCTCAGGTTCCCGAGTCCTGGAGCTGAAATTGACTTATGCTGGATGTTGTGAACATTCATCTTGGAGGTGGTGGTATTTATAAAGTAAGCGATCATCTCCAACTGTTGCCAATCTTTGCATAGTCTGGTTTCCTGCCCGATATTTAGAAATTATATGTGCAGATATTGGTCATCCTTATTCATTCCTGGTTGGCTTGACCTTTTTAGGAACTAAGGGGTTATCCAGATCTTCATTCTCTGGTGGAAAATATGTAATGCTCTTAATTAATCCTTAAAATACTAGCAGACTTACTGTAATATAACACAATAATATAAACATGCAGTTTACAGGGTTTTTTTCTATGATGACTGACAGCAATGAAGAAAACATACTGCTTACCTTGCCTGACAAAATAATTCACCTTCCACAAATGACCATAGTTTTTAACATATTAATATTTTGGCATTTTGGGGTTTTGTAGGGGAATCCTTGCTTGTTTTTTAATTAGCATTATGTTTTTGAGTACTGCTAGCAGTAGTCCAGACAGTGAACATTATCATCCAGTTGCAGGGGATGCCAGCAGGCTTGTTATTATGAAGATGTTGAGGATAAAAACATCTGCTGTATAAGTAATTTATAAATAATTCCAAAGTAAATAGTTTTATCAACAAGGAAAAGGAAATCTTGAAAGGAATCTAATGCCTTCCTTCCAGGTCAAGGGGGAGGAAGGGGGAGGGAAGAAGTAGCTTCCGTCATGGAGTATTTAAATTTTTTTCTAACCTTTTGAGTATTTCTTCTCAGTACAGCTACTGATGGTATAATTTTTCATATGTTCTATTAAAGGTAATTTCTGTAGGAAGGTCATACAAAATGAGACATTGCTTCCTGAGAGAAAAGGGAAATGTTTAGAATACTGTAGTTCGTTTTATCACAGAGACAGAATTTATACTCTTAAATATCCTTTTGCAACACTGAACATCAAATATATTTGCACTTTTTGCACTTTGATTTTAATCACACACTGGAATTTTAATTATTCTCCTTGTTTTATTCTCCTCTAGTGCTTATGTTTCACTGATGGTGTCACAATTGCTCCCATGCCTCCGGCCCAGGACCACAAGCGATTAATGGATGGAGATGAAGGGCCTAACACTGGAGGGATGGGAGCTTATTCCCCAGCACCTCAGGTAAAAATGTATTGATAAAGAGACATTTCACTACAGCTGTACTACAGCTCTAGTATTGAAAGCATGTGTGAATTTTTAGTTCCACCATGATGAACAGGAGAGAGTGGACTCTCCTGGATGGAAGGAGTTGCCTAGAACAAACATAGTCAAGTAAAGTCCATAACTTGATAATTTTTTTTCTCTAAAGAGGAGGATATTTCTACTGAAATGCTTTTAATTATGAAGGTGGAAGTGTTGCTATTTCTGCAACCTTGTATTATGATTTGGTTTTTTTAGTGTTATGAAATACTGATCATTAGAACCAAGTGCTTAAAACCACATTTTTATCTTGTGCTGAACTAAGCTACTGAGGAATTTTTGCTGTAGCTTAAGGTAGTTTGGTTTCTGTTTGGGAAGTAACTTCTGTTTGCAAAAGGACTTACTTTGCTTTCTCTTCACCTATGTCATAGCCAGTGATTTTTCTTTTTTTATTTCAAAAAAATAAGGGGTTTGTTCCTCTATACTGCTATTAATTTTGTTTATTGAATAAAATTTGATCATTCATCACTATACTTTCCAACTGTGATTTGTCTTTGGGAGGCCTTATCTAAATTTCAGTATGTCTGTGCAAATGGTTTGTTCCAGTGAAGCCAGTGGGATTGCTTGCACATGTAGATCTAAGAATGGAAAAGTGTCTGAAGAAATGCAAATAGTTGTCTTAATGCTGTGGTATGTTGTCTGTGGAGAGAGAAAAAACTATTAGCTTTCCTTTGCATGAAACATTTTGGAGTGAGCAAGAGACCATTCAAGTGTTCTGCTTGGCTCTTAAAAACACTAGCCATCACAGTGGGAAAAATCATGCACTCCCTTTTTACAAACACTGTTTTCTAATCCTGTTTTATTAGATTTCTAAAGATTTACTGGAGAAAATAAGAGATACTATTCTTCAGAAAACTGTTGATGGCATGAGGAAAGAAGGTGTCCCCTATTTTGGTATGTACATAAGTTTGGGGGTTTTAATCATAAGGAGAAAGACTTTTTTTTTTTACTTTGTCCTCTTTGTAGGCCTAATTCACACTGTAAGTTAAGGAAGATAACTTTGATTTATTTGGAAACTGGGTTTGGTATAGTGGCTTGATTTAGAGTCCACTGAAATCAATGGATGTCATTTCACTCATGGTGGATAATCATCAAGTAAGGAAGAACAGAAAAGAAAATATTTGAAAATAAGCTGCAAATTGTAACCACAACTATTCCTCAAGTGTTAACATCCTACCTTTAAATGAGCACAGGTGGCATCCTTTTTAAGGCTATTATGCATAGATGCAAAACAAATGACCTATGCAGTTGCTTAGATAGTCTTTTATACAATTTTTTATTCTAGGTGTGCTTTATGCTGGATTAATGCTTACCAAAGATGGACCTAAAGTTCTTGAGTTTAACTGCAGATTTGGTGACCCAGAATGTCAGGTGAGTTATTTTGTAGGTAGATACAGTTTGGCATTATGGGAGAAGAAAAGTCAGTTACCATCTACCATTATCCTTAACTTTCAGATGAATAATTAGCTAATTGTACTGAGATTTAAAATGTTTGGTTTGGTTATTCAAGACAGAAGGTCTGTTATGAAATTGTTCCATTCCAGAGATTTCAGCAGGTTATACTCAAATATGGGATTTACAAGGGTAAGCTTGAGCGAAACTCAGCACTTTCCTGTCTTTTCTGGAACGGATTTGGATTTTTCTTTATGTTATTAAAGAAGTGAACACTTCTTTTCCTGAATCCCTGTTGACAACTGGAACAAAACCCTTCATTTTTATTCTTCAGAACAAATAGGGTTCTTTGGCCTCTACCTTTTCCCCTCCACATGTAGCAGTTCTTTTACCCATAGAAATTGTCTTCAAGGAAGAGTATTTTTAAAGGTACATAGATTAGGCACAGTATGTATATCTGTGTGAAAATACAGTGTATGAACATACTTATTTAATGTTATTTTTACAGTTGCATTAGTATTTTTAAAAGCTCAGTGAAGAAAATGTAACGATGTACATTGTTTTCTTTAATTTGCTAATGTGTATTTTTGCAGGTAATTCTTCCACTGTTGAAAACTGATTTGTATGAAGTTATGCAAGCGGTTATCAATAAAAAGTTGTCTAGTTCCATGCCAGTTTGGTTTGAAGACAGTGCAGCTGTGACAGTGGTCATGGCTAGTGAAGGGTATCCAGGAACATATCCCAAGGGTTTGGAAATAACAGGTAAATATAGCAGGAGAAACTGCAGAATTCTGCTTCCTCTCCTGGTCTCTCCGTTCTCTCTTTTGCCAGATGAAGGTGAATCGGTGTAACTCAGATTCGTAGAAACTGTAGATCTTATGGTTATGGGTCAGCAATGGACGACTGAATTTTCACACATCAAAGTTTATTGGTAATGCACCCATTGCATTTTCAGTTCTCCACACTATATTAAGTTCTGTAGCTTTTCTTTAATATGTGTTACAGTAAAGTAGTTCTGGGCTATCACTGATTCTTACATGATGTTGATGCTGGTATGTTTTGTGGTCTCTATGTCAGTGAAGTATAAAAATCCAGCTGGAATTGGATGTTGTATGCAAATGTTTCAGCTAAATACCTCTTTCTGTGTCTCTGAGCATACAAGTAGCAGACTTGTCTCTCCTCAAAATGTAGTTTTTACAAATTTATTCCTATTTCCCAGCACGATCACACTGAGCTCGATTGTGGTTTCTAGACACAGTCAATAAGTGCTCAATAGTTATTCGTTTGTAATGTAATAGGGAATGTTCTAATCAATTGCTTTTTCGGCATTTATTTTCTTAAACAACAATCACAGGACTTCCTAAGGCTAAGCAACTAGGATTGGAGGTGTTCCATGCAGGCACAGCCCTGAAGGATGGCAAAGTGGTGACTAGTGGAGGAAGAGTCCTTACAGTAACTGCTATTAAAGAGGATCTAATGACAGCACTGCAAGAAGCCAACAAGGGAGTAGCAGCCATACACTTCAAGGGTGCCATTTATAGAAAGGACATTGGTTATCGGGCTATAGCTTTCCTGAGACAACCCAGGTAGATATTTTAAATACTTGAAATAGAAATAACTGCTGTAGAAGGGACTTAAATACATCACCAGTTTACATTAATAAACTGACGTTGATATTGGGTATAACTCTAGACAAGTTTTAACTACCATCATTGTAAGCAATTTAAGCAAGACCAGCCAAGGAAGGAGCAGGCTTTTTGATGGCTCTCTCATCCATATTCTTATTCTCCCAAGTCTGAGTTAAACTACAGTGACAAGCATATAGGAATAACTTGTGTCTTACTGTCTGCTATATCTGTTTAGGGAAGGTGAACTTCTGGTTCTTGGGCTTTAAAACATAGCTTTTGCTTTAGATTTGTATTGTCCATAAGCCTAATAGTAATATAATGAGATGTATATACAAAGTTTGAGCTATTTTATTGATTCATTTAAAAATTTTTAGAAATGGTTAAAATTATCTTGAAACACCTACCCTGTTGGGATATGCATTTTAATGGAATAGCTGGCTAACAACGTGGGTAGGATTTATCACTCCTTTTTATTATTATTCCTTTTATTTTCATGGTATTCAGTTTAGCAGTCTTGAGGTGATATGGGTATGGGGTTTTTTTTAAAGCAGTGTGTCCTACTGTCCCTCTAATGTTATTGAGAGCTTCTTGCAGGTTTTTAGACTCATTTTTACCTAATATGAAGCATATCTGCCTGCCTATGCTCCAATTAGCTCAAAACATAACTTTTGATAATAGGTTATTTTGTAGTCTATGAAGCATATTAATAAGAGTTCCATTTTTGCTGACAGTGTACACTGATTAGTATATTGTAAAGCTGTGATCAATAAACTTATTAAATGAACAAGGGTGTTCATATTTAGTCTTCTTTCTCTCTCAAGTACTGTGCATCTTTTGAGAAATTTATGTGAAAACATGTAATTGGTATTTGTACTGTAGTAGAAAAAAATCAGGTCAGTGTGTGAGGCAACAGAAGAAGGTACTTCAATGAGCAGTTCTCTAAAACACTTAGTTCATAGGCCATAGCCAGCAAGTTTCTTGACTGGAGTGCCTGTATGCTGGGAGGATCCCTAGCTTATGAAGGAGACTCCTGGGAACCGTTTACAGTCAGCACCTGTGTCACTGGCCTTGGGTCTGCACCAGCTTTTTGCTCAGACATCCTAAGATTGGAAGAACAGGTAGTGAGGCGTGTTTCACTTTGGACTATGTGTTGCACACAGTTAAAGAAGAGTGATGGCTGGCTCTGTAAAGTTGGGGATGCACCTCCTCTTGGCAGCTTTGCAGGATTAAGCCCTATGCATTTCACCTTGTGAAATTATCCATAATATTTATTTAATAAACAATATTTTAGAAAATTCAAAGAATTAAAGATTCATTTAAAGAATCAAAGTAGATACCATGCTTTTAAAAATAAGGTGAAAGTGTGTTGAATATTTAACATGTTCAGACTAAAAGGGCCTGACTTTGGTCTCTTGTTATTGCAGGCTAGTATTTCCTTGAGTCTTATTCACAGGCTGAACAGCTGCTTCTTATAATTATTTTCCTCTTGCAAATTTTTGAGCAGTGATATAATGTGAGTGCAGATACCTTTGTATTTTCTTGGTAGCACCGGTCTTTGGCCAGTTGTTTTGTTGTATTTGTCCTTGTTAATCCACAGCATGTTTCACCCTTAGAGTTCAAACTTAATACTGAATGACATCAATAAGAGAGCTAAAATAGGTAGGAACCTAAAATAGGGATGCACCAGGTAGCCTGGTTCATGCCACTGACAGTGTAGAAATAAAATTGCTTAACTGGACTGAGATACATTTGGTGCAACTAGTAATTAAAAGTCATTAACTCACTGTCTCCAAAATGAAAACATCCTTCTGTAGACATGGGATGGTACTTAATGTCCCCAGTGAGTCGTAGGGACAGACAAGGTACATATACTAGTTTGTACTAAGTGTGTTTTCTTTATGGTGTGGCTGTATATAAAAAAACACCCAGAGTTTATGTACATTTCTTTCTAGATTGCTAAAATGGACCTTAGGAACTTAGGTATTTTTAAATAAACTTTAAAATATATACTTTAATAGAAAGTCCATTTAAGTAAAAAAGAGGTGTGGCTGGTTTTGTGGTGGTATCATTCCAGGTGATAAGGAGAGACAACCTTTAAGCTACAGTTGTAAAACTCTCGAAGTATCATAGAGGACTACTGATTTATGTGATACTTACATTTTGAAAAGGTAACTTGAGCTTGATCCTGCATGGTGCTGAGGTGTTCAGACTTAGCAGTGCATTTCTGTATACGTTTTGTTTTGAGCATAGGAACTATACTACTGACACCTCAGTATCTGGACCAGGGATTCAAACCTTGCAAAATCAGATCCATTATTCTACCTATTTTACCTTGTTGGGTTGGGTTTTTCTGTTTGGTTGTTTTTTATCTTGGTATTTGACTGGATGGCATATGATACTGATGCTCTGATGCTGTATTCAAGATATCTGGAACTATTTGCATACTGCTTATGGCAGACTCTCTGTGGCGCAAATCCATGAAGTTTTGTTTCTTTGGGATAATACTCCCTTATCTTCAGGTATATGTGTGAGGTCAGGTTCCAAACAGCAAAAACATTAACCTCTGAGCCATTGAACCTGCCTGAAATGAGTATTGCAATATTTAGAAATCATTTTATATGAGCAAAGTTACTGTACAAGTGGGAAAATAGTGGTACTTGACAGCAGAATAGGATTCTGAATGGTTAATCCCCTTAGTGATGCAATGATGTAAAGAAGTAACTACTATTTTAAAATATATCTTTGTGCATTTAGTAATCAATTGCCGTAACTTTTTTTAACATTCTTTCAGAGGCCTGACTTACAAAAATAGCGGGGTAGACATTGCAGCAGGGAATACTTTGGTTCAGAAAATTAAACCCCTGGCTGCAGCCACATCAAGGTCAGGTAAGACTTGTACCTTCTATTCCTGTTTCAGTCAGTTCATGGCAATGAGGCTTTTCATTTGATCTTGATACAAAAGCTCATATTTATGTGTTCTGCATGTTTCTAGATTACATAATAAATATCTGCAGTAAGCGAATGCCTGTGATTTCTTCAAAACATACTTCCTTAAATTTACAGATTTTCTTCCCAAAATTACTCTAAACTGTATCTCCTGAATGTCATGAACATTAGAGAATACAGTTCAGCACTCTAAAAGGATAAATGCAAGCAAAAATCCTACCATTTACTGCTATTTTTGATTGCATGAATTATTATTTCTGGCACAGTGAATTATACGATTTTTTAGATGAATGTTTAGAAAGGTCTATAAGATGCAGAATTCCTCAGAGATACTATCTATTGCTTGAGATAGGTAGGGAAGACACATCTTTTGCTTGGTTAAAACAGAATCAATTCATCCTTCTTTTGTTGTGATCTCAGGCACATCTTGCTCTAGCAAGTCCTTGTAATTCTTTTGATAGTTTTAAGGTATCATTCATTTATGAAATAACCCTTTTACTTCAAATTAACTGAGAACCTTCAAATAATGTCAGATATACATAGAGATAAAAATATAGATACATACACACACACTAGTACAACTAGTAATTTCTTAGCATTTGTAGTATTTTCTACTCATGTTTGTTTCACTCTTAGGATTTAACCAAATTTAGTTTTAAGGTTACCGTACTTACCTATCACAACCAGTCTTAGGAACAAGGAGTCTTAATATACTATAAGTAGCAGTATTAACAAGAGATAAGAAATTTCAGTTGGAAAATGCCTAATTATCATCCTTTCCCAGGAAGCAGTGGGCCTCAATCTGTTACCATAATTCCTTTTCTGTTTTTCAGAAAAATACTAAGTGCAAAGGTGAAATATATCAGTCACAGTAATTATTGAATGTTCAATCACAAAGTTTTGGATTTTTAGCCTTAGGTAATTAAGAAGAAAAAAGAAAGCAAATGCAAGACAATTAGGAGCTCCCATGCCTCTGTTAAGAGGCTCTAAACATCAGAGAAAAGTTTCCTGGTGACAAAGCAAACTCATGTTGACAAACATCATAGAGAATTTGTGTTGGAGATCCTGGAGAAACACCTGAAAGTAAAAATTTACTATTTTCTCCTGTTTTCTGGCTCACAGGCTGCAATGCAGAACTTGGAGGATTTGCTGGCCTCTTTGATTTGAAAGCAGCTGGTTATGAAGATCCCATCTTGGTATCTGGAACTGATGGTGTTGGCACAAAACTCAAGGTAATGTGAAGATCCATGTAAAGGAAGGAAAATAGCACAGAAAGGAAATTTTTTTAACAGAAAATATCAGTTCTCTTTTAAAAGTAACTATTTGTCTTCCTAAAAAGGGAAGGAAAAATGAAATTGCCCTCCTTCAGGCAAAAGAATTAAATACACGTTTAGCTTCTGGCATGTAAATAGCCATACTTGAAATGATGCTTAAAATAACTCATTTTTAATATTAAGTACATAATCAGGGACTCCATTTCATTAAGGTAGAATCTCCACCCTCAAAAAGATTACTCATGAGGAAAAACATTTAATTATACGGTTCCTATTGTGTTTACGCAAGCTGCAATGAAACCCTTTCCAGTTCAGTCCTCTTCCATAAAGTGCCTTTTGTGCTTGCCAATTAGGAAAGTAACAATTCCTAAAATAAAATGTTAGGAGAGGCTCACAGAGATGGTAGTAAATGAAGCTGCTCCTCAAAAAGCACCTAGAGGAACTGCGTGATTTCGACCCTCTTCCATTGCAGACTCTCCGCTTGTGTTTCAGTTTCTCAAAGCTAACCAACGGGTTCTCTGGCTGTGTTTTGCAGATTGCACAAGCGTGTAAGAAACATGACACCATAGGTCAGGACCTGGTTGCCATGTGTGTCAATGACATCTTGGCTCAAGGAGCGGAGCCCCTCTTCTTCCTTGACTATTTTGCCTGTGGCAAACTTGATGTTGAAGTGGCTGAGGGTGTCATTGCAGGAATAGCTGAAGCTTGCAAAAAAGCAGGATGTGCTCTTTTGGGTATGAACACTCTTCTTTGAAGGATATGAAAAATCTCATGCAATATCTATAATTGGTTTTAATGTGTTGGTTTTCCTACTCTATTGATGAATCTTAAAAGAAGTGAAAAAAACCCAAAGCGTCACACGTCTTTGCTTTCAAAGAACATAATATCTACGCACTGGAAGAAGACAGTACTCTACAAATGTTGCCATTAGCTCAGGAAGTTGCATATAAAATTTCTTATTCATATCTTTTCATTTAACTTTGTAAATATAACAGCTACCTAGAAAACTAACAAGTCATGTATTGTAATTCTCTGTATTTTTCAAGTAAATTTTAAAACATGCCAGATAGGTTTGTTTATCCTTTATCCTAAAGGAAATCCTTAAGTTTTCCCCTAGAAACAAGATTTGTATGTGTTACTGTGCATGTACATGTCCCTGTGTGTGTACATAATATCCTTCGAACCTCTTGGCTGATTTTAACCAAATTTGACAGGAAAGGTAGAGATCTCACAGCTATTGTGTTCCCACAAGCTTCAAAAAACTAGAAAGCCTGAGAATGTCCTTATGAATGCAACAAAAGTGTCGGCTGGAGCTCACTATTTAAGACACAGAGTTAACCACAGGACAGAAACATAAGAGAAACCAGGTTTTGTTAGTTACGAAACTAATAGAAAAATTATTTGTCTACTGAAGACTCGCTGAAGATTTATTTCACCGAGATGAGCATATTCCAAGACATTAAGACTCAAATTTAAACATTGTCCTTTTCAGCGCTATCATACAAGTACATAATACACTTTACTAACAAATTATGTATGTATTCTGGTGTACAGTAATCTAGTTATCCATGAAAATGATACAATACTTCACTTCTTGAATCTTAAAAAATACAGCTTTAACACTGTTCAACTCGATAAAAATATTTCTAGGTCAGTGAAAAATACGTTCTTTTGTATAAGTCTTTAGTTTATAAAAAGAGTACAACACAGGGTTAAATTTTAAAGTAATGAAACCCGGAAAGTTCAGTTTCCTCACATAGTTTTTGGTTTTCCTTCTTTTTTTATAAAAACAGGCATGGAGAATTACCATGATTTTTCAAAAAGGACCTTTAATTTGAGACTAAAAATGACATTTCAGGTGTTTTACTTTATAATTGGTAATACAGTAATTCTGTCATTTTTTCAATTCTGTAAGAAAGTTAATAACAAAAGTCTTTTCTAAGTGAGTGTGTGTCATTTTGCTTTGAACAAGAGGCTGTTTATGTTCTGGTTTAATTTTTTCTGCATGAACTGTTAGTCAGCTTTATATTTGTCTTAAGGTGTTCTTTTAGTTCATCAAATATAATCAAACCATTCATACTTCAGCATAAGTATATGTTACGTGAAATCTTGCTATGAAACTACTTACTGAAATTTCAAGATTTTATTTCCAATTGGAAGACTTTAAAACTACAAAGGGCTTTGGATGTTGTAAAGTAATTACCAGAAAATAATTTCTCAAAATTGTAAATGGGTTAGCAAATATCTTTTTCTGTTAATATAAAAATAAGTCTGGACTCATAAATAAAAGAACCATGATTTGTTCTCCAGATTTCTGGCACTCTCAGAAAAGAAGGGACAGAGATGATGCAGTAACTCTGAACCTAAGGAGGAAATGCTTTTCCATAGCCTGGATCATTGAAATAAATTTCAGTTTGGGCTCCAAGTTCATTCATTTCACTGTGCAGGCACATAGTGTGTAGAACTGTCTTTGTATAGTATCATCTCATAAAAGCCTTTTTTGAAGCATGTTCCTAAATTCCTACCTTGCATTTCTGCAGTAGCTGAATATTCAGCTCAACCACCTTAAGCTCATCACACCACTTGATAGCGAGGTACTGAAGGGCTTATCTACATGCTTGGTTTTGCACAAACATTTTTAAATACAGATTTAAACAGATGTATCTAAGCAAATTATCTTTGATTTTAAAGTTGGTTGTAGCACTGTAATGTAGAAACCTGGAAAAACTTGCAGAGCATCTAGTATTGAGTAGTGTTAAGTACCGAGGACAAGAGCAGCTTCCACCATTGCTTAGGTAAATTTGGAGCCCCTCAGGGACACTTCCTGAAAACAGAAGAATTCTGTATTGAATGAAACCTGGTGAGTGCAAAAGAAAAATGAGATAGTACTTGTCAGCATGTTGGGCAGAGGTCATGATATAATGGCAACTTAATCATTGTCAAGTTGTTTTCTTGTAGACATCATGACCAGCAGAGGGGTTTGAGGGAGAATAATGAGATGGCTGTGAGGATAGCTGGGGAGAGTTTCTTCCCAACACGAGGGGATAGTGTGAAGATGCCTGTTTGGAAAACTTTGGAGCGAGGAGTAAATGCTCATTTAATGTACCAAACACAGCAAGTTCCCCTCTCTAGACTGAATGAGCCTTGACAGGCAGGACACAGGTCTTCAACAGTGAAGACCATCAGCTTATCACCAAAGGGCAGGAGGGGAGCCAGTGTGGGTATGTGGAGAGAGAGAGAATGCTGTCTGAGCTGTGCTGTGCATTTCTGTGCAAGCTGGGAAAGTCACCTTTTCAGACTGCACTCTGAATGAGGTCGGCCGGAATAAGACGTGGTTTTCAGGACAAAGCAAGAGGATGTTCTAATAATCAGGATATAAGATAATAGCCTAGACAACAGTTCATCTGCACAGATGGATAGGAGAGGTCCTCTTTTAGAGGTGCTTTCCCAAAACACTCTATAAACCTTAGATATTCAGAGTAGGCGTGATAATGAGGGCCAGGTTGTGGGCAGGAGTGGCAGGAGAGATAGCACTATATGCAAAATCTTTATGAAGGCAAGTGAGACCAATAGCTATGTTGTTCCTTTGATGTCCTTGTATGGGTTTCTTGTACCTCTTGTATCTTGGAGGTTTTTCATAGAGAATATTAAACCTGGCAGAAATTTGGAAATAGGAAGCACCAAATATATGCTTTGATTTTAAAATGTGAATGCGCAGCAATTTTATACTGGTTGTCAGAGTGAGGGAGGAAATGTTCTTTCCCAATTTGCTATTGCTTGTTCAATTGAAGGGCCTGTGACAAGCATGTTTTTAATTATTTTTAGTGTTTGTTTATCTAATTAAAAAACCTAGTCTGTTAATGCCTTATGAGTTTAAAACTTTGAAAAATTGCATGCCTACTGGTGCCATTGGTTTTCCAACACCCTCTTTCTCTTTTTTTTTGGTTCCCATAGGAGGAGAAACTGCTGAAATGCCAGGCATGTATCCACCTGGAGAGTATGACCTGGCTGGCTTTGCTGTTGGTGCAGTGGAGCGAGGGCAGATGCTGCCCCAGCTGGAGAGAATTGCTGATGGAGATGTGGTTATTGGAGTAGCTTCTTCTGGGGTTCACAGCAATGGGTACAGTCTTGTAAGGAAGATTGTGGAAAAGTCATCGTTCGATTTCTCTTCTCCAGTTGGTGTCTCCGGTGATCAGACATTAGGTACCACTTATAATGCAGTTTTTTGCATTATAACTTGAACTTCTGAACAGGCAAATGTCACACAATTGTTTTGTCTGTGCCTTTGCTTTTATAACTTTTCTAAGGTACTAAAAATTTATTCCGTTCTCATCTTCTTTTTTCTTGTGAATCACTTAAGCAGGAAAGAAATTAAGGGAGGGGGATAAATAACTAATTATATGCCAAAAAATGTAGAACATTGTGGTTTTCTCTGTAGTACAATGCTCACTGGTATCCAGCAAATTAATATTTTGAGATTTCCTCAATTTTATATTGATTAACATTTCTTTCTGTGCTGTAACTGGTCTTCTTTCATCCTCTTTTTGTCTACAGGAGATCTCTTGTTAACCCCAACTAAAATCTACAGTAAGACTCTGTTGCCTGTCCTTCGCTCAGGCCATGTGAAAGCCTATGCCCACATCACTGGAGGGGGCTTGCTGGAAAACATCCCCAGAGTTCTCCCAGAGTCCTTTGGTGTCATTTTAGGTGAGATAAAAAGAAAAGCTATGGAAACATCCTCATGTTAATATGGATTGATGTGGAAACCTGTGCACGTGGGGCCATGTCAACTGACTTGCACTGTAAGAGCTAGACTTGCCTGTCTAGAAATGTTTGGGTTTTTCTTCATTATTGCTGAATTTTTCCTTGTGCTGAAACACTTTGTAGTCTTAAGACTGCCACCCATTGAATTCACTTCCCCTGATGGTGTTTTGTATTGCATTTTTAGGAAACTCTATCCATACTTGCAAAAATAAAACAACTTTAAAAGCAATCCAAAGTGAGCTGTCACCATTTGCGATAACCTACAAAATTATTGCTAATTAAATGATACTCATGAAGTCTTCATTTAGTATTCAGATATAGTTACTAGCTCAAGTACATCTCATGCTATTCAACATACCTTAATTAATCCTCACCACAATCTTGTCACGTATGGTAGAAAGAGTATTTCACTTATGGAGGAAGTGTAGTATGGAAAGGTGAATGACATACTATAGGTTATGCAGTGTTCATGGGGTTATAGAATAAAATAAGGGAACTGATATTGAGTTTGCACTCCAGAACTGCATGTAAATCACTCTTCCACTTGCCAACAGTGGACACTAGTATATATAAATGGGGATAATACCATTTTAAAGATAACGTGACAAGAAAGAAACTTACTGTCTTTGGAGTTCCTTTACAGTGGCATGTCCAGAAGCATTTCTCGTGCTGCTGTAAATCATCTTTACCTTGTTGGAATTGGGGGCAGTGTGAGACTTTCGTGACAGTTTTTAAGGCTATCGTTCTGATACGATAGTTTCTCTAGAAGCAGAGTTGTCACCTTCAAGAAGCAGATTTTCCAAAGGCTGCCTCAGAACCCATTTTGAATTACTGATTAATGGATTACAGTGGAGCATTATAATTAATTTCCTCCCAGAGTGATACTTCTTTCTGTTCCCAAGTCTTTTTCAGTAAGGAAGGAAAAAACATCCTGTTTCCATGCATGGAAGCTGGTTTCAGTCAAGCTAATGCTGCTGTGGGACTTTGTCCATGCTTTCTATCCAGATCTTGCTTCTTAATACTCTAATAATTACAGTATTTGTCCACTGGTAGTGACTTCCACTCCTCATTTGTATTTTCAATTCTCTTCAGATGCTCTTACCTGGAAGATTCCTGAAATCTTTTGCTGGCTCCATAAAGAAGGGAACCTCTCTGAGGAGGAAATGACTCGGACATTTAATTGTGGGATCGGTGCTGTCTTGGTAGTTCAGAAGGAGCTGGCTCAGCAGGTCCTCAAGGACATACAGAGACACGAGGCAGCCTGGCTGATCGGGAAAGTTGTCTCCCTACAAAAAGGTTATTAAATTTTTATTTTCCTTAAAAAAAAAAAAAAAAAAAGCAGAGCTAAATTCCTTAGCTGGTGACTCTCCATGGAGGTTAGCTGAAAATCTCTTAATTGACACCTCCATGGCTTTTTTGCACAGGGTATTAAAATAACATCCTCACAACTTCAGTCTTAGTCCATAGAACATGTGCTTAGCAATGTCAGATGTCACCAGAACTATAAATAAATAATGAGAAGTAAAGCAGTGCCATTAATCTCTTTTCATGGGTACTTTTCTCCTCTCTGTTTCTCCCTTTATTTATGTGTTGTTTTGTTGTGGGTTTTTTTCTTGTACGTGTTCAGGCTCTGCCCATGTTAAAGTCCATAATCTGCTTCGAGCCTTGCAAGCAAATAGGTCCCTGTCTGTGCACAGCCATATCCAAGGCAAAATCCAAACAAACAAAGTGAAGGTTGCTGTCCTTATCTCTGGAACAGGTGAGAGTTATATTCTTTACCATGGTGTAAAACAGACTATTGAAAAAGGAACTTCAGCTTAGATATAAAATCTCTTTAAGTCCTTGCAATTCTCCACGGAGGCTCTGATACGGTTCTAACAGGCTTTCAGTAACAGACAGAATAGTGTTTGCCCTTGGATTAATTTCAATCACAAACAGGATGATCTTTAACCTCTGCTGCAAACTGGCTATGAATTGCATCTGTGTTCATTTTATCTACAAATTTCTGCATGTCTCCAGATGCAAGCAACCACTGCATTGCACTATAGGGACAGCAGCATTATTTCACAAATAGATCAGAATTTCTTCTTGCCATATAGGCACTCCTAGGGTTTCCAGTATTCTCACTTGCTAAGTAGACCATCATTCCAATACCATAAATTACAGTTTACAAATTTAATTGCTAGTAAAAGCCCTGTAGCTTCCAGCTGTCAAATTCAGCTCCCAGTAAGATCAATTAAAAAAGGATTATTTTTAACATCAGTGATTTTTGGATTGGGTCTCACCCACATAGCTGCTTATTTAAACCCTCTTCTAGCTGTTAACTGTATTTATTCTCCAGGAATGACTTGAGATTCATAAATTATTTTTTCACTCATAGGCACAAACTTGGAAGCCCTCATAAATAGCACAAAGAAGCCCACCAGTTTCGCACAAATAGTTCTTGTTGTTTCTAACAAAGCTGGTGTGGAGGGGTTAAGGAAAGCTGAAAGAGCTGGTATTCCTACAAGGGTAAGTATTTCTCATCTTTTTAAAATCAGCCATCATTAGCTCTGACTATAGCAGGAAGCTACTGTGAGATAATGAGTTTTACTAGGGTAAGAGATGGTTTGGTAGGAAGCCTTAGCTTTTCTTCTTTGGTCTGTCATGAACTTGTGCCCTTGGGTAAACTACCTAACATGGGAAGCAAAATACTTCCTTTTCTCCTTCTCAGAGATGCTGCCAGCCAGCAATCCTGACAGTTGCGGGAACAGTCATTATATTAAACCAGTGCAAAACTTTCACGGTTACAGTTTAAAAAGTTACTAAAGTAACAAGCTATTTTATCTGAATTTAATTTTAAAATTACATGCTAAACAGACATGGTAGTTAATTTTAATGAAATAGAGAGGTCAGACTCAGTGGGACCTTCCACTGACTCCAAGGACATTGCTTCAGGCTCTCCAGGATTCATTCAAAGCAAACTGTGTTTTCCCTAGTGTCACTGGATCCAGTGCTGCATTACTTTGCCCTTTGTGCAGTCATTTGTATTACAGATGTGAAATGCTACTGTTCTGACTTAGGAGCATTTTACAGTCACTTTTCACTGATAACTGCAGATATAGGGAAGATTTGGTCCCAAGGCAAGCTTTGTTATTAACTTTAATAGTAGCAGGATCTGAGTGTTAAAGCTGCTGTCTCTTATTTGGGAGTACAAAGATCACAAGTGGAATATGTCCATGGCATGCAGGGGAAGAACAAACATACAATGAGGAAAAAAATATAGTCTGGGAGAGCTGTTGGTCTTGGTGGTTAAGAGGGAGAGTGAGCGGTGAAGCAGAGGCAGTGAGGAGTACATGCCCTGCCAGTTGTTACCTGGTAGTTCTGGCAGAGTTCAGCCCAGTGCTGAGCTGGGCTATATTTCTAGTGCCCTCTGCCACCTTTTCAGCTAACCAGTTCTGGTTTTTCAAAACTACCATGGTAAAGCTGGTAGGGATTAACACTTTTATTTAAAAGACTGTGGATGTTTTAAGTTATGTAGCTTAAATTAGGGCATGTATCCTGAATGGAAAATACTTCAAGTATATTGACCTTATGCAGTAGGAACTGTTTTATGGGTTTGTGATTAGCCTTTCTTTCAAGGTTTTGTGATATAATTTTCAGCAAAGTTCAACTGCTTAAAACTATCAGAGGCCTTAAATTGAGTGAAATCATTGTAAGGCTTTAGGTTGTCTTAATGACCTAAATTTGTAGGTTGTTAAATTGTGTCGAAATGCCAGGGCCTACAGCTGTGGGCCTAATAAAAAAACCCTCTTGTTTATTCTGATGATTGCTCTGTATGGACAGGAATAAAGACTACATGTGTGTTTGTCAGCTGCATGTATTTATGAACTGTTCTTGCTGTGGATGTGCACCCAACTTGAGCCACACATGGAGATTTACTTGGTTTTTGTTTATTACTCCAGGGTACCATTTCATTGTGCACTTAGGGCTTTTAGATTGAATTAACACCATGTCCATATTTCTTTGTCTTTTGGGTTATCACAGGTTATTGACCATAAATTGTATGAAAGTCGCACTGAATTTGACAGTGCAGTTGACAAAGTCCTTGAAGAATTCTCAGTTGAACTGATCTGTCTGGCTGGATTTATGCGAATACTGTCAGGTCCTTTTGTCAAAAAATGGGAAGGTAAGCACAGCATAGTAGTGTATGCATTTAAAAAACAGTAACTTTATAGCTTATCCTCAGGAAAAAGAAAATGGGAAAAATATAGAAAAGGGACCATATTAGTTCTGGGTTTGCAGGAAACTAGACTCTTCCCATCTTGTAAGGAAAAGGATAAGAAAGAGAAAGGCAGTATTTTTTCCCTTCCCTCTATCATTTCCACAGAGGTTTAAGGAAGTCGGGGCAAATGCGGATCTTGTAGTCTTTGATTTATTAGAAAATATTTTAAAATAAGGCTGTGAAGACTTTAGACCTCTGCAAACATGAGGTGCAGGGCAAATTGTTGCCTAAGCAGTAGGTCTTGGTTGGGGAGAGGTAAGCATTCAGCCACTGAGAATTCCTTTCCCTAACAGATGAGTTGCTTTGGCTGCATATAAAACTGCAAAACTGAGCAGCAGTATGCAGTTCCTGTTAACAAGACCTTCAATCTTCTGGTCAGACATCCTAGGAGCTGTCTGAATCCAAGGGTGGCATGTTTCACAAGCAGATTCAGCTCTTGTTTGTCCAAAGTTTTCACAGTGTCTCCATTCTGGTCATCTTACAATTTTTCCAGGTCTTTGTTAGAGCCTACTTCAGTGGCTGCTCTCCCTCCCCCAGTAGTTGCATTCTTATTATTATTATCTCTTTCTGTTTCTTTTAAAGAGTCCTGAATCACACAGAGGCAGCTGCTATTCTCACTGTTTGCTCTGCTTTGTTCAGTCATGGTTACTTAAAACTAGTTGTTGCTCATACCAGTTACAGGCTGGTCAGCCTATACATTGCAGCTCTCCAGGCAGCCTTTATTGTTCACATGGTGACTTTTGTGTTACCCTGGGTGTGTCTGTGATACAGACCTTTTACACCTGAACTACTTTTGAAACCTCTCTTTAGAATCAGTGGAGCAAAACAGGCATTCCTAGGAGGCAATTCATTTTATGCTAAAGCTGTCAGCTAAAGTAAAAGTCAGAGGAATTGTTCTTGTTTCTCTCCGTTATGGAGTCTGGAAGATGAAGATGTAAATGTCTGTGCTGTAGACAGCTGCAGTTAGGAGAGAGGAATCCCTCACTACAGGAGATGCGTTTTGAGCAGAGTATCTGTGTAGAGGATGGAAGAGAACTTTCTCTAGTGCAGAGATCTTGTACAAATAAAGGATGAGTTTAGTTCCCTTTGATTTAGGGACAGAGCACTTCCAGCGCTGATGATCACCCTGCACAGTGCAGGATTTGCATTACATGTATATGTGGCCTGAGAGCAAAGGAAAAGACTTTCTTCGGTACAGGATGGCTAACTGATTTTTTGGATGTCCAGCACTGAATTGAGCTTCAAAACAGGTACCTACTTGAGCTCTGACCAAGAGTATGCTTCAATTAGGTCTTAGATGTGAGCTCAAACATTCAGTTCAGCTCAGCAGTCTGTGCCAGCTAACAGGAGCCTGCTGTAAAACTCTGACCCAGCCCTGCCTAGGCACTGACTACCCTAAATTATCCAGGAGTAATCAATTCTTGTTGCTTCTGTCTTAAAAGCTCTTACTTTTTCTCGCAGTCACAAGGGCATAGAACATGAAGTTAGTTGTGAAACTCTTTCTTTGTTTAACGGCTCTGAAATGTTAATTTTGAATGTTAACATAAAGGACAGGTTAAAAAACAAAACTAAAACAAGCAAACGGAAAGCCACATTCCTTTAGAGCAGTTTCCGACAGTGCTGTAATGAGAAACTGGGGAAACTCATACAGATGTGCAGTGTTTTTTTCAGCTCACTGTCCCAAATACCTTTTGCTCAAGCAGCAGGCAGGGAGATGCTGATGCTTAAAAAGGGATATTTTTGAGATACAAACCACATTTGGGATACTGTTGAAGATCAGTCAATACATTTGCCTCTTTAAGTTGCACAGGTCAGTATCTGCATGAGTTATTGCAGTGAGAGTGCAGGTTTCGAATGGTGCTGCCAGAAATGGCCTTCATTTCACATTGCAAAATCGTAAGCCTCTATTTTGGTACACCGCGGCCTCCGCCAGCATATGGCAGCTCAGTCTCGCTGCTTGGCATTTAGCTGGCGTTCAATGAATCCTTATGACATACAGTCTTCCTAAACAGGAGGCATGCAGAGACGGTGTGGGTGTAGCATACTGTGGTATAAATAGTATCGATGGCCACTTTTTTTTATCCTGTAAGGGTTTGGACTGAATCTAAGAGAAGATCTAGGGCTGTCAAGCACCTTTTGACTTCAGTGTGGTCCAGAATGGGCGGGAGAATTTGTCACAGACATATTAGGAGCAGACAGGGGAAGTCTGCCAGAAGAAAGTAAGTTTTCTCATGGTTTAACTGTCGCATTGCTGTAGTGGTGAGACCCTGAGATCACAGGCATCCACTCTCCCCTACTTTACAGCTTGGTAGGAATTCAGGCATATGCTGTCTCTTTTAAGGGAAATGTAAGGTACAGGCTTCCCAGGGTTATAACCACGGTCGCACCTGGTTGAGCATCAGAGCATTATCAATTTCAAGATCCTCCAGCCAACTTTCCGCATGGAAGGTAGTAGTGGTAGACAGGTGCTTTTCAGAAGGACAGAGAGAAGAGCTCCTGTATGAGCAGCTGTTGTCTTTTATTAAGCCAAAACAGGTGTGGAGGAAAAGTCCAGGCTAAAGAATTTTTGCTTTGTCACAGGGGGGTCTGTTATGTCATTTGAAACTGCACTGAGTTTTTTCAGGGTGATGGGTTTGTGAGAAAGAGGTATGTACTTGTGATCAAAGAAGAGAAGAACAAGATGCCAAGGGAAAGGACAGCTACATCCAAAAAATTAATCATTATTAGTCACTGGAGAAATATGCTTTAGCCATGCAATTAATCGTAACTGATTGCTGTGATTTTTCTGAAATGCTTTGGGCTGGTTATCTGTCAGTATCATCAAACAATAAACATACGCAAAAGTCGTGAAAACTCTTTTTCACAAATGTATTTTGTTCCTCTGTTGATTGTGGTACTTTGAACACTCTGGTAAGGCTGAATGCTAAAAGACAATGACCTCACTTATAATTTTCCAGGAAAAATATTGAACATCCACCCATCTCTACTGCCTTCTTTTAAGGGAGCAAATGCCCACAAATTGGTGTTACAAGCTGGAGTCCGAGTCACAGGCTGTACTGTACACTTTGTAGCTGTAAGTACTTCCTTCTCCCTTCCTTTAATTCATTAGTCTTAAGATTTTTCACCTTAGAGCTTGCTTGGAACACCCGTATACCATCACGTTTGATTACCTTTTCTCCTTTGTTCATTTATAACATCATTAGACAATACAGTGCTTTAGTTTGCTGTCCCTGGAGAAGGAACTTGAAATGAACAGTCTATACAGGAGTTTAAGCTTTACCTAAGTTAACTTATTCCCTAAGCATCCCACTGCTGCCTTCCACCAGTTGGAGTGGGGGTACTAGTTCATTTAAGGCCTTGGCTAACCCAAAATCTTTATTACTACACAGCATCAACTTCTTAGATTTTATTATACAACCTTCCTTATTGTTGCTTCCAAGAAAAAGAAAAAAGGAAAAAGAAAAAAACCCAACAAACAACACTGGAAATGGCACAAGAAGCTTAGATTTGTTCAGAAGTAATCCAATGTTTGTGGGAACAGAGAAAAACTTAACAATTTATGTTAGTCAAAAACTAAGAAAACAAAAGCCAGAGACCTCTCAACTTGAAGATGCACATTCTTATCAGTTCAGGGAGCATTTTTACCATTTTGTTCAGTTCTCAGGGTTGACTAGTCTCCCCTCCTCTGCTGCATTCTTCAGATTGTCTTCCCCTTTTCTACTGCTCCTGAAATCTTTTCTCATGATTTTTGCTTTCTCTTGGAAAAAGACAAAACTATTTTTCCAGATAGAAGGAAAAATTGCATTCCTTTCCCCATGATATGACTTTGGGTTTCTTCTCTGTGTGGCAACGTACTGAGAAACAATAACTAAACAGCAGGGATCCGCCTCATTAACAGGCAAAAGAAAGATCTGCTGGGTCTTCTAGTCCAGCCCTGTGCCAAGGCTTGGCTAATTCACTCTTCTGAATTGAAATGTCATCATTTTGTCCTCTTTAGCCTGTCATGTCCCCAGTTAACATGGCTTTTGTTGTTTTCTGTAGCAGAAATGCTACTCACTGGTGTTCTGCCTACCTCCTCTTTTTCTTTGAACCTTATACTTAACTTCTGTTAGTTCCTCACAGGCCAGTGTGAGTGCCAGCACCTTTTCTGCAGTCCTCACACTAGCCCAAATTCCTGTTTCCTGTATTAGCGTAATGATAAACAGATTCCCAAGGCAGCTGGATTGCATTCATTGTCATACAGCTGGGCCCCCTTCTCCCTCCTCTTTCAACCGTACAGACTTTCTGGCTATTGCTTTTACAGGAGGAAGTTGATGCTGGAGCAATCATTTTCCAAGAGGCAGTTCCAGTTAAGGTTGGTGACACGGTGGAGACCCTGTCCGAAAGGGTGAAGGAGGCCGAGCACCGGGCCTTCCCAGCTGCTCTGCAGCTTGTCGCCAGCGGGGCCGTACAGGTGGGGGAAGCTGGCAAGATCTACTGGAAGTAGGAGCAGCGTGTCCGCCAACGTCCTCAGATGGGAGAGCTGGGGTGCCTTAATTGATCAAAACTGAGGTCACAGCCTAATAACACACATGCTCTATTCTCTTCACAAAGTGTCCTCAACATAGAGTTTACCGTGTCATGTTCTCACTCAAATGGTTAAAGATTCAAAGTAAAATCCGGAGAAAGCCACAAACAGGAATACTAAGGCAGGGGGCTGTTCTCAGTAGTTTCAGCAATGGCTCTGTTACATGCTTCCTAATTATAATCACTTCCTTGGCCAACATTTCGGTTCTCAATCACTTTCTTAGCACAAAAAAAAAACTATTCAGTTGGTTACAGAGAGATCTGAGCAGCTCTGAGATTAATTTAGGAACATCAGTATTACTCTCTAACAGACCATACAGGCTGTAACAGGGGATCCTCTTTTCATATGCTGTGAAGTGTTTGTGAGGAAAAGTAATGGAACTAGTAAAATGGAAGAGACAGCTAAAGGCAAAAAACTAAAAACCTCCAGCCAAAACAAGAAAAGCTAGCCTCCCAAAACACTAACTATTCCTGCACATAGTAAAATGGATTTTTTTCCATACAGTTTCTGTTTTAATGGTGGTAGATCTTGTGTGGCCCAGATTCTGGACATATCCCGTAATTTCAAATATTGGACCTACTATCAATCAGATGCTAAATAGAATTAAATGTCTGCTGACCATTTGCCTTCGAGCATCCCCATGTGAATCCCCATATGAATTCCCCTTACAGATTTGTCCAGAACCAAAAGGGTTGGGTTGGGTTTTTTTTGAATGAGCAGGAAGGGAGTTAGGACTAGATACAAAATGTGTTCTTGGCTTGTGAGACATTCTTCAGAAATTCTGCTAAAGTTAAGTGCCTTTATTTTTGGAACAGTATTTTCACCTGGAATAATACTGATGGAAACCCAGTAAATGCTATCATTCTGAAAACAATGAGTTTTTTCACACAGCTCAACTCTTGTGAAAAAACACACGGTTTTCTCTTAATGTTTTAGTATAGTTGTGAAAACATTTTGATGTATTTACTAAAATAATCAAATACAAACCAGAAGCATCTGACTGAAGCTGATTACGTATGTTTTAGAGCTCCCCTTTAACACAGAGAAAGCTGATTTGTATTCTGTGCACTGATGTCCTTATGGTGCTTCCATGTTGACAAAATCTCAATTTGGATTTGAAATAAAGTCTAATAAAGTTAAAAAATTAGATATCAAAATCTTTCCTTGGAATTCCTTTACCAGGGGTATAAGCTGGAGGAGGAGTTTGTGAAACAGAATTTAACTTCGTCTACAGTGCAGCAACTGTAAATCAGTTTGTGAGGTTACAGATGTGTGCAATCCTGCATAAGTTAGTAATGATTCGTGGAGTGTGGTGACTACTGTTTCAGTGGCCAGATGGTCCATGATGAAGAAACTTGCTGACAAAATATTCCTGTCATCATTTGTCACCGAAGATAAAGCTCAAGCAAATACAGAGGAAAATGACATGGTCAGATTTAATTTGCTTGTAAAGGGCAAAGAATAAAAGCTAAGCCTTCATCCCAGCATTTTTCTTTACAAACCTGCCCTCTCACAGAATGGCCTCCCCCGCAGGCAGACTGCCCACCAAGGCTTGAAATGCAGCCTGTCTCAGTGAGAATGCAAAAGATGCAAGGTGCATCCAGCTCTGGGAGGGGTTCAGCCCGCACAAGTTCAGTGCCTTAGTCATGACAAAATAAACATTTTACAAGTCAAAAGAAATTGTACCTAAATTTACTCACATGTTAGAGGGAGTAAGACTACTAGGGGTGAAATCAGTATCTGTACAGTTAATAAATAAAGCATTATTTTAAAAGCAGTTTAAGCACTGCCAGCAAGGTCAACAGCGGAAGACCCAGGCACTGCAAAGCCTATACCCCACACCATCACAGACAGCTTGATGAAGACTCGGGTATTTTGCCATCTAAGGCTGATGACAAATGGGATTTAAGCACCTATCAGCATTTCTACAAATGCATAAAAAGAAATTTTATTGTGAACTAGATCTTTGGCTAGATGGCTTTGCTTCAATTACCACTCTGTAAAAAGAATTAAATAGATTCATAGACTATCACCACACCCAATCTCAGAGGGATCCCAGGAACGCAATTAGAGAAGGAGTTGTTCAATACCATAGTGATCACCTGGAGACCTATCAGAGCACAATAACTAGCACCCTATTCTCTTTTAACGTTTTATTTGTTGAGTTTGGAACGTTCAGTCATGCATGCTATGCAATTCAAATAATATACAACAGGAAGTTACTACACAGTTACAACAGACTGAAAGCAAACTAAGCAATGTGTTTATCATAAAAATTATCTATATATACCAAACATTTGTTAATCTTGCCTTGTTACAGTTCTTCCTGTTTCTCCCAGATCATGAAAAATACATGTTCCTTGCTCCAGTCATTGGAGTGCAAGAGACAAATACAGATTTCTGTACATAAATGGCAAAGCTTACAGGAGGGATCTGAATCTTTCTCCTCTCCTGAAACGCCACTAGCTACACATTAAAAAAAAAAAAAAAAAGAAAAATTTAGAGTTTCTAGCTGGAGCTGACTCATGTTCTCAAAGAGTCTGATACAGCCAAGAGCGAGATATACAGTATGCCCCTTACTAGTACAGTACAGGTAATACCAAAAGAAGAATATATTTTTTTCACTGCATCTAATGGCTGTTAGTGATCCCTCCTCTGGAAAATTCAGTTCTGGCTACTTCTGTTCTAGTTTGTTCAAGTAGCTTCTTAGCTAGCTTTCTTCCTCTGATTTGTTACTTGCATGCAAGTCATTATTCCAGCAGATATAAAAAAAAACTTCCACAGCAAAAGCCGTATTTGACAGCAGCGACTCCCTAGACCAAGCCAATCATTCAATCAACAAAGAAAACTGAGATTTTCCTGCTACTGCAAGTTAAGCTGAGGATGTCTTGTTCTGCTGATTTCAAAGATTAAGGAAGAAGAAATGCCTGAAATCCAGTGTTTCTAGTCCCTCTAATCAAATTTTCATCCCTCAAGATCAAAATGTTTTAATATGAAATTCTGGGAATGTCTATGCACCCCTCCCTTTCAAGGAGCAGGGGAAAGTGTCTACATGTATGTTCAGTATGCACTATTACATCATATTGACAATCTGTGAAAGGGAGTTTGTTTCATTGTGGTTTGCCTTCTGAAAGTTCCCTGCCTTTTTGGCCTTCAGATCTTCTGCTTGGCAGCTCACTAGACTGGCTCCCACAGAGGTGCATGTTTACATGTCCGCTTCTCCAGTGTACCGTGAGGCGCTCCCACAGTGGTGGGGATCGCAAGGATGAGGTCTTTGTAGGCTCCCACCTCCTCCCACAGAACTATACATTCGTCCCTAGTGCTCGTTCACTCCCAAATCCACACCGTGCCAGGCTGGGCCTCACTTCTGATCTGCCCCAACATGTCTGGCCTCTTGCATCCAACAGGAGCTGGTCACCCTCTTGCAGCAGCATGGTTCCTGTTTGTAGTTGCTTTGTGAAGCTCTTGGTGCTCTGCAATGTGATGCAGCCAATAAAAATTGATCCCTTGGAAGAATTAATTTCC
This sequence comes from Haliaeetus albicilla, assembly GCF_947461875.1. NCBI lineage: Eukaryota > Metazoa > Chordata > Aves > Accipitriformes > Accipitridae > Haliaeetus > Haliaeetus albicilla. The sequence goes on from NC_091488.1 coordinate 16,728,662, forward strand.
CTCTGAAGCTAGACCACTTTTACAGCTGAAGCCCCCTCTTTGACTTGTAACACAGTACGTCCTTTACAGATGAAAAAACAGAACAAAAAGAAATTCAAAATCTGAAATGATAGCTTGGCTTCCACCGCCAATTTTGCAAAAGGAGTGTAACTAAAGCTGCAAGCTAAGGGAAAAGAATCACAGCTCAGAATGGAAACCTGTGACACTGATATGCCTACAAAGAGAAGCACATGGAGGGCAGGGAGGAGGAGGGAAAGATGAGCAGAGAGCAAGCCACTCATTAAACTGGCTACACCACATCATTTTCTTGAGGCTCCAGAGCTATGAGAGAGGATGTGCAGTCTCTCTTCTCTTCTTGAAGACCCAGACTTTGACTCTCTTGTTTCCAGTAGGTTTTACCATCGGCTCCTAACTGCACTGCTCCACTGGCCACCAGCTGCAGGGCGATGGGAAAAGCCCGACACTCGGCTTCTTTAACCCTTTCTGACAGTGTATCCTTGGTGTCGTCCACCTTCACAGATACTGGCTCCTGGTGGATCACTGCTTTTGGACTAGATTCCTCCTAAAATGTGGATATTAGGAGTCTTTTAGAAGAGGCTGGTGAACTGTCTCAGGAAGGCTATGGATGGGCAGAGAAAGTCTCATGAAAGATCTAGGCAAGCACATGTGTAGTTTTGTGCAGGAGGCTTAAAGTACATCTGGAGAGGCTTGCCACCTCCATTATGGGGACCTACATTACATCAGGGCATATAGTGGGAAGAGAGACATGGGCTAGAAGATTCAGAGTGTAGTTTGCTGAGAGCAGGAGAAACTGAAAATCCATAATATGAAGGAAGAAGATGGGACCTCAAGAAACTACAAATGCAATGTAACCCCCAGATCTTCCTGGTTTTACTGGTAACAATCCCAAGATTTCCACACATTCCTGTTACCTCTTCCTGTTTCTGCCTTCAGAAAGAAAAGAATAAAGCAAATTCCTTTTCATAACTTACTCAATGTTAGGCAAGAGGACACTTACCAGGACAAAATGAATGGTGCAGCCTGTGACTTTGAATCCACTTTGCAGGGCTTGCTGATGGGCATTTCCATCCTTGATTGGTGGGAAAAGTGATGGGGAAGCATTCAAAATTTTCCCTAGGCATCAGTGAGGGAGGAGAAAAAAACATCAATTTGAACTGAATTTCCTTTAAAAATAAAAGTGAGATGTGATTGTCAATTCAAAACAACAGCATTGAGCACCACTCAGGAGTTTAAATGGTCTCAACTGCAGTCAGAATGTAACAGGGCATGTTCAGATTCAGGTTAAAAAGCAAAACATACACATGGTGTTATGATCTCTAAGGAAATCCGAGGAAGCACTGCTCTTATCTGAGGAAACACTGCTCTTCCAGGAACACAGGTGATGGTGTGCAGGCTTTGGCAGTAGCCAGGCAAGCATGTTTCAGTTAAGGCCAAGGATCTCATTTGGTTTTGCGTCTGTGGATGGACAGACGGAGTGGTAAGTCTCTCCCCTCCCAGGTGACCAGCCCTCATGCTGCAGATGAGGGGCTTGGAAGCGGAGGATGTCAGACTGCAGCCTCATGCAGAGCCACCACACAGATGGAAGTGATTTTCATAGGAAACATCATTCCCAAAGGAACCTGTCCAAGTGCAATCTGCATAGTGAGTAACTTCTGAGCAAGGCCTCAGGAGCTAGCACTTGGTGCCCTGTGCCAGCAGGAAAGAGGAGTGTGTGTTCCAGGCTCCACTGGCCTGGAATGCGTCTAAAGAAACCTCTGCCCAACAGCAGAGTCACATTCACTCAGGGGTCTGTAACGGCTGTATTTCCAGCACACAGTACAGAGTAGTGCCATGCGGTGCAGCCCTCAGGGCAGCACAGGAGGGAGATGAACTGAGAAATCAGTCTCTCTCCCATTTTTTTCTGAGTGAGAACTGCAGGGAGTAAGTTCAGCACAACTCCCCAGCACAGCTCCTTGACAAATGACACAGTTGTTACACTACCCGTCCCCTACTGCAGACAGAACCAAACTCCTGCCTGCTTCACAGGCATTTCTCCTTCCCAGAAGGAAAGCACACAGACCAACTTCATGACCCTGATTTTGCCCCTCTGTTACTCCTTATGCCAGCACAAGGCATTTCTCTGACAATACACAGTCAGAATCCCAGCACAGTCCCACTGGCTGGAACGAATGAAGGCATAGGGCAGCCCCACTGATTTATGTGCAAACCTCAGTGTCAGCAAGGCTGAGAGAGATTTAACCAAAAGACGAAGAACTGACTGTGTAATTCTGGTGAGACCAAGCATCCATATTTTAATTTCTCTTCTACACGTATAATTTCTTACCTTTCCATTTTCTGAGAAAAGGACTGGACAAAATTCTCATAAATCCTGAAAGACATATTAGTTCAACAGCGAATTCTTCAAGAACTCGGTCAATCGTGCTGTCAAATTCAGAGCGACTCCCATATAACTTATGATCAATGACCTAAAATATTAAAACACATCAAAAGCCATATCAAGGAAATAACTTCATGTGAATGAGAGCAGCTACTTGGGCAGCAAAGAGAAAGCAAACCGTATTCATTCCAGGACAATCAAAGATTTAAGAAGCTATAAGTTGGTACATTATTCAGGACGTTTGTGATTTTTCACATTCATATAAACATTCCTGGGAATGCCCCAATCACTTGCTAGCTAACACTAGCTGTATCACACAGGATGCTTTCTAGGACGTGTAGAAAATCTGCACAAAAAGAAGCCAACTGTGAAAAGAGAAACAGGTGGGTAATGTGGTGTAGGGTGAAATAAGGGGGAACACATTGGAAGATACTGACGTCTTACTCCAGAACATCTAGCCAAAGACTAAAGTAAAAATAGTAATGAGTCATTGACAACATCACCACCAGTTAGTCTGTAGTGGCTTACTGAAAACCATGAACTTACCTAAAAAGACAACAAATTGGCCAGACATTCTGTGTAAGGGGAGGAGGAGTCAGGAACTTTTTTATTTCTACTCCACCTATCAGCCTCAGCTCCCAAGGTAAGTATTGATTCCTGACTCTGTTCATGAGGACATTAAAATAAGGAGCTAACAAAGCTGTCATGCTCTTGCCTATGAAAATGTGAATGAATAACGTAACTTTTTTTCTAGAGATGAGTCTTTATACCTCCAGTAAAAAAGTAATGTGAATCCAACTCAGCTGTTGAGGAAGCTTGCTGAAAACTTTATAATGCATAGAGCTTCTAAGTATTTATCTCCATCTGTGAATAGCTCTATGAACATGATAACTGCTCAAAATCATTTTATGTTAGAAGGAGATGTTCCTGATGGGCTGCATTTGAAATCCCAACTTGGTGAAAGTTTTCAGAAGCCATGTTCTGTACTTTGACAACTACGATGACATGATGGTAGGCCATTTCTATATTTTTTTTATATGAAACAAACCAGTGAAAGTTTCTGTAACACAGTGCTACTCTACTGACCACAGGCAGGAGAAAAGACTTGTATGGTACCACCGAAAGTGACTGAGCACAACATGAAACAAAGGTCTTTCTAAAAAGGGATGAGCCAAGGAGACAAAATGCGTATATGTTTTGCAGACCCTAAACTCTTACTGATTTCAGTTAAAACTTGAAGCTGCATGGGCTACAGTCTCAGACCAAATTATCAAAGCACTTGCAGTTTTAGTCCCTTCCTAACTCTGGACTGTAGCACTCGCTAAAGAGTGAAAGACTCACAGCCTCCAATGAGTACTGTCCATACAGCTTTCAGCTCTGCCTCTACTCATAACTTTGACAGCTTTGTGCTACATCCACTTATCCACAGTAAAAGTTTTAAACAAAAGTGAAACATAAATGCTTGCCAAGCATTTCATAAAAACCTATGGATTCAGTAGCTGTGAGTTGGTGATAAAAAGCAAAGGAAATGTGTGTCTTTACCCTGGTGGGAATTCCAGCCCGGGCTGCATTTCGTAGTTCTTCCACACCAGACTTATTGGAGATGACAAGGACAACTTGAGCACAACTGCCTGGCTCTTTTGCATAACTGATGAGCGCAGCAAGGTTTGTGCCTCAAATGAAGAGAGAGCAAACATTCATGAAATAATAGGTGAGCAGCTATGTCACTGAGAATTGGCTCTCAGTCACGTTTATCTAAAGAAAAATCTTGTTTTCAACAACTGCACAAATAGAAGAGGACTAAAGGAATTTGTGCACTAATAAACCTCATTTGTTAAGCAGTACAATACAACTTCTTGACTTCCAGTCAAAATGCAGCCTTGGTTTTAGAAGGCTCCATAGACTCTACTGAAAAAAAGGCAAGGTGGATGCACTTGTATCAGGGCTGAATTCAGCCTCTCCTTTGTGAGGACATTTCTTTGTGTGATGACAAATGAAAGCTCACCTGTTCCAGAGACGAGAACAGCTACTTTAACTTTGTTCTTTCTGGGTTGGTGTTGACTCTCACCAACAGTGTTATTCAGCAGATGCTGGGGGCTGCTCAGCTGCAGAGCTTCTAGAAGATTCTCGACTTCGATGTGAGAACCTCCTCCATATATGTGAGGAAAATGTTAAAACACCTTAGACTTTACTTTTCCATCCAAATTTACTTCGTATAGTTTATTAATCATAAGTTTCAATTATCAGCAATGAATTTATGCTAGCACTAACTGAACTACAAAAATGTGTACTAGTTGAACAAGCCATCTCACACTAGTTGTGCTGATCTCTTTTGTGTTACTTACTTGCAGAATTGTTTACAAAGGCCTACGTATGGCATGGTCTTTTCAAGGATTATCCCCATCATTAATACCTGTCTTCGTCTTTCTCTCATGTTGCAAAATTACACTAAAAACTATGTTGACAGAACTGAGGTTGCATTTTGGCTGCCCAAACTGCTCCCCAAGCTGTTTTTTCCCAGAGAGATTTTGGCTTACACCTTGCTGTATGTCAATCAGTGAACATACCAGAATGAAGACTTAACCATCACATATGACTATACACAGCTGTGGCCTATCCTCAATCTTTACACAGGATCCATGTGAGTAGGGGAGGGGTTGAAAAGGAGGTGGGATGATTACCATGATTGTGGTAAAATATAATCAATTAATGTTTGAGTCCTTATGGACAGTCAGGAGAGGGATTTATTCAAGTCTCAAGCAGGTACCTAGGTTAGACATTATTCAAGTAGTGCCACTCTGAAAACAAGACATTCACTTCTCACTATATTTGATAATGAAATCTAGATATGAGGGTGTCAAGTAGCCTCCAGCCTAGTGAAATGATAGGCAACAGATGTGAACTACACAAACTTTGCAATAGGGAGTCTCCTCAGTGCCTACTGTAGAAGATTTTAGAAAATTTAGGACTGTAAGACTGTTAGAAATTAATATAGAGTGGGTTAAGGTTATTAATGGCAACAGAGCTGCTCAACAGGCCATGAACAGCATCCTCAGCCTGCCCCCTTGTATAGCCCCAATTCAGGACCAGATTAAAACCCAGTCAAGCTAATTGGTAGAGACAGATCAAACAAAAGATGAAAAATCAGCAAGATACAGGTGCACAGCTGGGGAGTGAATAAAATATGTAGAACTTACAAAGATGAATGTGAAATGGAACAACCAGAGAGTTTTTTTCAGAATTGTGTAGGTACAAGACCTAAAGTAAAGGGGATGAGATGACTGACCCAAGATGGACTTCGAAACCCACAGGATGATGACCGGATGGAACAAAAGAAGAATTGATGAGATAAGATGATGATGAATGATAACGACATGGGAACCAAGATCAACTGGAAAATTACAAAGACTTTGGACTGGGATAATGGGTGGTAAAAAGGTATATAAGAATGAGAAATTTTTGGAAGGTTGCCATTCACTGTGGTGGTGGCCCAACTCTGAGTTGTTAATAAAGCAAACCTAGAGAAACCCATGACTGAAAACTCTTTAACACCTACACAACTGAGGACAACTGGTGCCTTGCAGGAGATGCTCAGCACTTCACAGAATCACACTCTAAAACAACTTACCCTGTATCAACTTAAAAATGAAATAGCACATCCTTAAGTGAAAACCCCTCTGAAGTGAGACAGATGAATCTGCTACACTTTGAATCAAACCATACTCTGTTTAATTTTTGTGAGTGTCTTCATTTCCCATTAGGACACCTGCTAACCTGTGTGACAAGGGGCAACAATCTTCCCAATCAGCCAAGCTTCCTCATGTCTCTGTATGTCCTTGAGAACATGCTGGGCCAGGTCCTTCTGCACGACCAAGACTGCACCAATCCCACAATTAAATGTCTGAGCCATCTCCTCCGCAGAGAGGTTTCCCTCTTTGCAAAACCAGCAGAATATTTCAGGAATCTTCCAACTGAGAGCATCTGAAAATGATTGAAATTTGTATATGGTCAGCACAAATGTTTGCTACCCATCTTTTATTACATACAATAACAGTGGTATATTACAAGCCCTGATAGAGACTAATTCTTGCTATTCTAAGAATACTGTCCAAGGAGGAAACTGACCCAACTTCCAGTCAGCTTTATAGGTACTGCTTAGCTAGAGGTTTCTAGCCATAATGTGTGGGAGCCAAGTCTTCTCTAGGCCTTCCAATGAGAACATGTATGAAATGATGGCGAATTAAAATGTATTCATCCCTCATCAGCCAGAAGGAAGAAGCTACAGGTGACTTACACCTCTTCTGTAAGAGATGAAGGAAGCATGGGACAAAACATCTTCTAGCTTTTTTGGACTACTTAGGCAGATCCTGGTTTTCTGTTTTAAAGAATCAATAATAAAAGTGTATACTTAGTTGTATTGATGGGCAGACTGGAACAGGGCTGAGTGTTCTACACATGGATGGGAACCACGGATGGGCTTTCACAGTGATCCTACTCACACAGGCATGGCCTTGGGTTGTCTGTGGAAAGCTTGATAGTGCAGACTTGCCATCTCAACTTCACTTTAGAAAACTAACAAACCCTTGGGCTTGTTAAGTTGTCTGTGGTTCCAGGCACTGGCAAGCAAGCTAGGCACCACCTTAGTAAGCTGGGTTTATTTCTTTCCTTTCTAATTTCATTCTAGAGAAATACAGACAGACATACAGACACCTTCCTTCCCACCTCGTCATCCCCACAATATTTTTGGACTCACATGAATATGGTTTTCTTTAGTATTTTGAGCTTTTGAACACTGCCCAATTTCAGCTTCAACAGAAGAAGTTCTACCTTACTTACAGATGTCAAATGCTAATCTGTCGTGGGGAAGCTACCACCTACTACAAAACTGCATTAAATGTGTGTGCACGTGTGCGCATGTACACATGTACTGTGGAGCAAATAATGCAAATTAATTCTCTCAACAAGCTTCACTGTTTGGTCAAAATGTTTAGTATGGAGAGGTGTCCTGCAGAACACACAATCTTCTTAAACACCTTTTGTCCTAGAGATGAGCTGCCTTCAAACTCTCCTTAAATTTGCCTGTCCAAAGAGACAGTGGTGCTCATCAGCTGATGCTTACTTGAAATAGAAATGCTTTTGGTAGGCTCTTTGGAAAAGCACTGACTTCAGGTCATTCAGTCTCCAACTATGTAGACACATAACATTTTTTAGTATCTCTACAACTGAAGCTGAAAAGTCAAGTCCCTGCTGTATATAAATTTTGTCAAACAGAAACAGTCATCTTTGATATTTACCTAGGACAGCACTGACGTGTTCTGGCAGGATTCTGGAGATGCCTTCCAGCAACCCCTCCTCAGCAATGAAGGCAAAAGCCTTCACATGCCCTGAGCGAAGGACAGGCAGCAAAGATGGACTGTACATTTTTGCTGGGGTCAGCAATGTATCTCCTGCAAACAGAAGTGTCAATTCAATCAATTTGTTTAAAAGATCGTTAGGTGTTTAGTGGGAATGCTTCTCTGAACAGGTTCCCCTCTGCTCTTTGTGGCAGACAACCTTGGAAAGCAGCAAAAAGTGCTGGCCCACTCTTCCAAAACTGTGGACACAAGCCCACATACCTACCCCAAAGACTGAAGTAAACAACCCTTGGCAGCACCTAGTTATGAAAATGTCTGAACACAATTCACTTGCAGGTTTGGTTTTGAGAAGAAAGATAATGTACCTAGAGTCTTGTCACCACAACTGCCAGGTGCTGGTGAGGAGTAATGTAAGGAGGACATTAAGAGAATCTTCCTTATGATGCTAAAGCCACGGCCATGAATCCCGGAAGAGGCCAGTCCAATAAGCACATCCTCCTCATCAGCTCTCTGCAGCCTCAAAAGCATCTGCCCTCGCTCCACTGCACCAACCACAAAGCCAGCCAGGTCATACTCTCCAGAAGAATACATGCCAGTCACCTCAGTCATCTCCCCACCTAAGTGGGGAGAGAAAGCAGTCAGCACTAGCTGTAAGTATGTTTTATTGTTAACTTTAAATCTATAGCATTTCCTAAAATAAGCAACATATCCAGGATAGCTGTAGAGACATGCAGCCTAAGAAGCACATTCAGATATATTTTTAAAATTCTTCTTGGTTTCTTACCTCACCTCAAGGTTTCAACAAAACAAAGCTTCATGAAGTTACTGAAAGAAGAAACTTTTTTTTTTCATGCTACTTATCTGGCACCTCCTTCCTATGACTGAGTATCAGAGAGGGAATGAAAACCTATTAACACTTCAAGAATGTGAGGCATTCAGTTTTGCTCTCCTTTGTACAAGGATAAATAAGCAAGAATTAGGATGCAAATGCATGAATAGTAAAAATTATCCCTCTGTGCTGAACCATTTTACAGATAAGGAAGAGTTTAAGCCCAAATGCTTGACTGTTTTCCACCAAACAGAAATCAACAGGTCTAATGCCACCATACTGCCTCTGCCTACAAAGTCTATTTCACTAGTAATCATTTCAACATCAGAATCTTCAAATCTCAAAGGAGAGGAGTGTTCATACCCAGGAAAGCACATCCTGCATTTCTGCAAGCTTCAGCTATTCCTTCTTTGATTGTTTCAGTCACTTCAACATCAAGTTTGCCACAGGTAAAATAACTGAGGAAGAAGAGAGGCTCTGCTCCTTGAGCCAGGATGTCATTGACACACATGGCAACCAGGTCCTGACCTATGGTGTCATGTCTTTTACATACTTGTGCAATCTGCAAAACATGGTCGGAACCAGCAGTGGTGACAAGAAATACGCAAAATTCAGACATTAATCAGTCGAAAAAGCAGAAATCTTCTTTTCCCTGAAAAGAATCAGTATAGAACATAGAGGCAGAAGATAACCTGGTGCATCATCCAGTTTAAATCAAGAAAACCAGCCCATTTTCTTACAGAGAAAAGAAAAATCTATTTTGTTTTTTGAAACATTAATTCAAATTCTAGCTCCAGCTACCCAGAAATTGTCATTTTGGGTTGTTTTTTTTGTTTGCTTTTTGGAATATTATGTCAAATCCAGAATAAGAGGTGTCTAAAAGCAATTACAAATTCCCAGGATATTCAACCTGTAGAACTTCCTACCAATTTCCAAAAATAAGAACAGATTGCTCCAACATTACTGTGTGTTCTGCTTTACTTTTGTCTACTAATTTCACTGGTGCAGTGAATCAATTTATTAGGTAGTTTTCTTCTTCTTCTTCTTCCCTCTACAGGGAAATGAGATTCTTCATTCCCACCCTCCCCAAGAAGTCTTTTGATCTCAGCTATCTCATGTCACAGACAAGAATGTGGGCCTGGTCTGTAGGCTCCCTTGAAAGACAGGTCTTTCACAAAACAATAATATTTCCCTCAGGAAGGCTGCTATTTGTTTTTTTTAAAGAAGTTAAAGGTGTTTGCATCCTACAAGTAATGAAACCTGATTCAGACATCATGGCTTCTATAAAGTGGTGACATTTACACTACTTTATTACAAGCAGGTGTTGCTACACTGTCAGGGATACAGCAGAGCAGTTCCGCTTGTGCCAACTGCTGATGTAGATGCACAGCACCAGCTCACACGGTGCAATTCATCTCTGTCACTTACCATTTCAGGGTCTGAAATGGGACAAAGACTGCATATATAGGGATAAATTTTCAAGGAAACTACCTTTTACTGACACAGGTCTATCAGTGTAGTTATACCAGGGCAGAAAAACTCAGTACAGAAAGATGGGCAAGGGAAAAACGCAGATAAATACTAATCACTAGCTTCAAAATGGTAACAGATTGGCACCTAAACAAACTCTGTGTTTGGATTACAAGCCTGATTTCTTTCACTGGCTGGTGGATTTAGAAGTGCTATGGAAACCAGTCATCCCATGTCCTTTGTTGCATTGTAACATCTCCCTCCCACTGATCTAGTAACAATTCGTATAGGCATTGGCCAACTTTTCTTGGCCAAAGAAGAGTCTTGGGAACAGTCTGTGTAAACACAGTTGGGAATGTCTCTCTGCCAAGCAGTTGGAACAAAGACTCACAAGAGCCAGCACCAATCACTTTTTCATGCTCAGGGGTGTCCAAGGATGTAAGCCTGCAAAAGACCTTCTGAATTATTATGTTCAGTCTCCTGCTGTTGCAGGTAGCCACACCATATCATGCTGTTACTAAAGGTATGAATAGCAACTTGAAACAAGTTAAGTGGCTGTGCTTGACCAGTGAAAGGCAGCTTCAGACCTCCACTCCTCTGATGACTGAAAGCCTTCTGATTCAATATATAACTATATTTCTGGCTCAACTTATCCTGTGTGTTCTTGTATAATTAGCATTCTTTATTTGCTTCTCTTCCCCATTAATGTTTATCCCCTCCATCCTTCTTTTCCCCAGTGCCCTAAGAGAGCTAATTATGCTACCTCTCTGCATACAATTTATTAAGCTATGTCTGACAGTTATCATTTCAACACTCCCCTGTACTCCTCTGAACTGATCTTTTTTGAAGCCAATGGACCCTCTATTTTATAGCAAAAGTTCTGGTTCTTAGTTCCTTAAGTGCTCCACTATATTTTTTAGTTTATTATCATTTCATCACAAAATATCCAGAGCCTCCACATTCTCAAGAACATATGCACAGGCCTTGCTCAAATGATCATCTACAAAATTCAAATGACCATTGCAGTGGACTTGAGATGTATTTATAATGCTCAGAAGGGTGCAGATAGTGCCATTGGTTGTGGCATTTAAAACAGTATTGGGAGATAACATAAGCTTTACTACAGTCAAGTTTCAAGTTACCTGCAGTTTAGGTCCAAGGCCTTTAGTTTGAGATACCAAGATAGGATCATCATAACCAGATGCTTTCAAGTCAAAGAAGCCAGCAAAGCCTCCTACTTCTGAATGACTGCCTGCCAAGTACAAATATGTCAAGGATCATTTTTAAGGGAAATAAAAAGACCCAACACAGTCACCAGGGCAAGTACTGCAAATTACGATTTCTTGGAGAAGACAGCAGTGTGTCCACTGACAGAAACATGCAGAGCTCTATGAAGCATGGACCCCAAAGTCACATATTTCATGGTGTTGTAAATAGATCTTTATTATTATGTATTTGTGACCTATGGATTGTGTATAGCAAAGGTTAAACTTTTTACCAAACTGTTAACAGCTCACCTTTTTTCTTTATGTAGCTACTTTATTCTAAGGGGAAAAAAATCAACAAGAAATTTTCCTCAGTAGATCACTGCTAAGACTAAAAGACATAGTCTGAAGAGCAAATAACAATTTCGGTGATGTAAGATACACCCTAATAAAATAACTGTTTGGATGTTGCACTCATATACAGCTGGTAGGATCACTTCTGTCCAGTGATGTACAAAACCATTCCATTAATCCAGGAGTTAATTCTGTTCACTAGACTAACCTTGAAAAAGTGCAATCATCTCCATGGTAAGCCAACTATTTTTTAATTAAGCAAAAGAGGAGTGATGAGAAAGAAATTAGCTTTCTTTCTTCATGGTGATCCCAGCCCAGCTTCTCAAGCTCAGTTTCAATGCCAAGAATGCATTGCTCACCTCCTGGGAAAAAAAAAAGTTCTGTTCCATTCAATATACTGAGGAAATTGAAAGATTCTTCCCAGTCTTACCTGATCTGGTACCACTTACAATTGATGTTTCCAGCTGATGAAACAAAACATCACTGGTTAAAGTTTCCACATATCTCTCTTTGTATATTAAACTCCTGCAGAGAGTAAAGGACATGCTAGCAGTGGTAGTGACATTTTCTGCATAGACCATCATTTATTACACAAATGAGAATAATAGATATAAAACTTTGGACTAGCATCTATTTCTGCTAGTGCCTTTGCTTACATACAGAGACTGTTTGAGAAGACGTATACCCCGATGGCCAATGTCCTTCCTGTAAGTGGCACCCTTGAAACGTATGACTGCTACACCCCTGTTGGCTTCTCCCAATGCTTTCATCAGGTCCTCCTTAACAGCAGTAATGGAGAGGACTCTGCCACCACTTGTCACCACTCTGCCATCCTTCAGTGTTGTGCCAGCATGGAACACCTGCAGCCCTAACTCTTTGGCTTGCAGCAGACCTACAAAAGCAAAAGGAATTCTCTGAGTATTTTAAATCACATACTGTGTTGGCAAAGCAGTGAAGATTGAAGCCCTTTCTTCAGTCAAGGGAGAACAACCATAAAGTTCCCACCTTATCTTTCTTCTGAAAAACAGCATTACCAGTGAAGGGTATCCCACTCCACTGGCCTTAAGACTCCCTTCTAAGATGTCCAGTAAGGACACAGATGACACAGGAACAGAAGTAAGGGATCCAGGAGCCACAACAGGACATACAACTACCCTGTGCCAAGGCAAAGCTGTGCTGTATATTGTAATTGTGAATAATTTGTGCAGGACTTTCCTGTATAAAAATCATGATTCATAGCAGTTTACTGCCTGGGTTCTCCCTGACATTAAACCATTAACACTAATGTCACCTCAGCACTACCCTAGCTATTCTGCTGTGCCCATTCCACACAATTCGCTACCACACTTGGAATCAATGCTCTACAAACACTTGCAGGTGGCTGCCCAATAGCTAAAACATATGACATTTTTTGTTCTTTTCATTTGTCTCCATGTATTTTCCTGTTAGAGGAAAGCAAAATTGTTCAGGGGTTTTTTAGATTCATATTCTGAGGAGAGGATAAGGGAAGAGGAGGAACTGCTGCCATCACCTGGAAAAAGCAAAACAAAACACAGTTTTCCCCTTGCTATTAGCTAGATTGATTTTATAAACAAGTAAAAAGGACCTTTGTACTTGCTGAACGTACAGTGTGTTACATTGCCACAGCACTGCCCTGACAAGGTCAAAGCTGAGCCCCAGCTGGCCTTGCTGCAATGGAAACCTAACTCCTTCCCATCACATTTTAAGGAATACTCCAGATTAAAATGTTTGTTAAGCCATTAAAATGTAGGAATCAATGTGAAAAATAGGAAAAAAAAACCCCCACACAAGTCCAGAGGTTGGAGTATAATAATAAAAGAATGAATTGAATTTCACTGTTTTTTTTGTGATTAACAAGCAGGGGTGTCATACCACCCCATTCCTAAAGATATGAATATCTACTTGAAAAAAGTTAAGTTCCTGAGTCTGACTAGTGAAAGGTAGCTCACTAGCAGAAGGATTTATTCAGTTATGTAGTTTGGATTTTTACAGTTACAGAAATGCAGAGTTCCCCAGAATATCACTGACAAAATAAATACAGTGAGGGAACTGCAAGAGGAGGGTGGGTGAGGAGAACAGGACAGCAGAAATCTTGACAAGGTAAAAAGCAATATAACATGACCTTCTCCCTGTGTCATGTAGGGTAACTGGAGTTCTGACAAAAATAAGGTGGCCTTGATACAAGATCAGTTGTCTGGGTTGCTTTACACAAGGCATAGTGTTGGACTGGCAAGGCAGTAGCTGAGGGGACAGGAAATAGTTCTGCAACAGCTCCCTCTGTTTTTAAATATTTAAAAAATCTTAATGAGATATTAAACCACAACAATTTTAACACAGAAAATGAATATTGATCTAAAGCCCACATGCCCACCTTTTCCAAAACCCCTTCAAGCCCTATGAAGAAGAGGTCCTTATTAGTATTACACAGCAATGACCCTGCTGGCTGACACAAGGGAAGGAACCACACTGATGGTGGAGGTATGCACTGCTCCTATTTTAAAGGCCGTAGGTCCTCAAGTCTCACCCTTATCACCTGGTCAGGCATTAGCTAAGATAATACAACCTCCTGGCAAGGGAGCAAAGCTAGGAAAAAGCAGTCATGTGCTGACAACATCACGGTCCACGTTTCCAGCACAGTTTGTGGAAGTACTCCAGGTGGACACACCAGAGTTGTTCCAGGAGTATGTAATTCCCCATCATCATCTTATCTCAGCAACCAGCTACAGCCAGAGCTTTATAGAATGATGTAACTTTAAACATTTAGCCCCTATGCTACTTTGGACAGGCATACACTTTAGTTAAAAGATCTTTCTGAGCAGCTATCCCTTCCACAAGGACCAGGAGTGACAGATGAATAGGACCCTCTGATAGAGTGTGAGGGGTGGGACGGAGACCTGTACACATCTCTGGGAGAAGAGGTAAATGCAGACCTACTGAAGTACTATGCTGAAATTAAATGGTAAACAACCTCCTGCAGTTACCTGTTACCTCCATGCCTTTGTCATAGTCTCCGGGGTATCCTGGACTTGCCATGACCACACACACAGCTGTACTATTTTCTGACCAGGCTGGCATGAAGCTGCAGAGTTTGCCATCAATAGTTGCTTGAATCACTTCATAAAAGTCATTTTTAAGCAGTGGCAGAATTACCTGCAGAAAATTTTCGTAGTGATAGAAGTTAATTTTTATTTTGCTGACTTGCTGAAATTCAACTTAGGGAAAATTCAATTAATAGAATAAAATCTGTACCTGCCAAACTGAAAATACTGTATTTCCCTATGCCAGCAGATTTGGAAACTATAGGTAAGCATTAATTTGCAGCATCTTTTTGCAACAGTCATAAATTTACAAACATGAGATGTGAGATTATGTAGAAGGAACATGAATTTAGGCCCCTCCCATTCTGCTTCTATCCAGAAAAATAAAATCTGAGGAACAGTTCTTTAATTTAAAGTCTTTAACCAATAATTTACAGAAGCTGACTAGACAAAATTTTAAGTTACCTCGTACATTGTCTAAGACATTCACATTCAGATCTGCACGTTCAGGGGAAGGAAGACATAAATCCAAATATAGCATGCAAATTTCCCTAGAGGTAAGCCAGAACAGTCAGAGGTAAAAGAATGAAGCATATTTAAGTTTCCGGTATCTTTCACTCACCTGGCACTGAGGGTCACCAAACTGACATTTAAAGTTTAAAATTTTCACACCGTCTTTGGTAAGCATTAAACCTGTTTGCAGCACACCTGAACAGAAAGAACACAGCCAAGCAAATTAATTTAAAGGTTTATTTTTCAAGAACTCCTTTAAATGCAACACAGTATTTTGGAATGTGGGACGCATTTCTACAAATCATAAGGAATTAGGAGCAAGGATTCTGCAAGCACTTATATGCAAGTCATAATAATTCCACAATAACCAACAAAGTGGCAAGCAGCAACCTCCGGAATATTGCATCACATTTTAGACTAAATACAACAGAAAGCAACCCCTCTGCATCAGAAAATTGAGTTCTGTTTCCTGCTACAGCTCTCTAAATGCAGGCATTCAGAGATCAGAAGGAACTGACAGGATGAAAAAACCAGTTCTCATAAAACCTCATTCAGTATGCAGACCTTGCAATTTTCTTACCATTAAGTGCACTGTTGTTATGTATAAATACAGATGTATAACTCTGTATTTCAGGCAAAAATACCAAACCAAAATTCACTACTGCTACTAACAAACAAAAACTTATTGAAGTTGGTATTGGGTAATTTCTCCTGCAATTCACATATACGGATATGGTGATCTAAAGCAGGCCTTTCATTGTATGATCAGAAAACCAATCCCCAGAGAATAACAAGTGTTAAATTTTAAAACCCACAAAGCATCAGCTCCTCCATCATTATCATGAAAATGTTCAACACCCACTACATTCTTACTGCGGATTTGGGCATTGTAAAAAAGTTACCGAATAGCAGAGAATACATCACAGACTGGAACCCAACTTTTTACATGTACGTGATCTCGACAGCCTTCAGTACCAAAAGCAGCCATTGGCATTAAGTGACAGCTGTGAGCATCACCTTCCTTTTCAAAAACAGCCTTAAGACAAAGATCTTAAGAAAACTTAGGTTGCTGTATATAGGAGTGAACACTACAATTGAACTTAAGTATATATTATACCCTGAACTACAAAGACTCTGTTTGCAACTTTTAATAAAAAATATTTAATAAAGTACGGTATGTTTTATGGAGAAAAGACAAAAGTTCTTCTCTCCAAAGCAGGAGCTATAAACCAAACCAGCGAGGCTTAATACTGCATGAAAAATTAACAACTTTTTTTTTTTTTTTTAAACAAATATTTGGAATTCAAAAGCAATCTTTAACAATGAAACTAACCTTGATATGACTTTACCTTGTTTTTCAGTTGAATACTTACTTACCTACATATGCTGTTCCTTCTTGCCGCATACTGTCAACAACATGTTGAAGGACAGCATCGTTGATTTTCTCTAGAAGAACTTCTGGAACCTAACGATCAACATCAAACTGATTGAGACAGTGATGACATTTGCTGGACTAGCTCATAGGACCTGGAAGGACTGGGGTAAGTAAATGCCTCAGCTATGTTTTCCGCTCTCCCACCCCCAACCACTGTACTCCTTCCATTAGGGTGCTGCTGCCTTAAGGGCAGATACACTGATCCTTTGCATCCCAAGACTTTTTGTTTGGTTCTTTCTTTAGAAGGCCATTTTTAAGGAGTTTTGAGACACTGGCAACCTGGCCTGTACACAGCAAGATTGTTTCTGTACTTATAAAAAAACCACACTAATAATGTACTTGAGCAGCATATTTAGAACAATGCAGTCAGCTTTAAGAATCAACAACAAATCCAAGGTTATATTCAAGACACAAAGACTCCAGGCATGCGGGGAATTTTGCAGGGACATTTCAAGTGATGCTAATAGGAGCAGAGAAACACCAAGTTTAGGAATAATGGAAAAGGTAAAAGAGAGACCATTCTTCAGAACACTGGCTCATTAAATCCTAAAGAATGACTACTAAAGTTTGAGCCCTGTATTGTGCTTACACAAGCAAAGCATCAATGAATTCCAGAAGAAATCTGGCCTATGTGATAAAAAACAAGATTGGGCCCTAAAGGAGATATATTAACCACAGATGTGATCAGCCTTATTGCAGGCTGAGGAGGAGGACTGCTATACCTGAGGAACCGGGCAATAGGCTCCCATCCCTCCAGTGTTTGGACCCTGGTCACCATCCAATAATCGTTTGTGGGCCTGGGCTGGGGGCATTGAGGCAACAGTGACACCATCCGTGAAGCACAAACACTGTTAAGAGATGCACACAACATAGAAACAGTGACAATGTCCCGTCCTAGGGGAAGTTAACACTGCTGGTCACAGGCTGAGGCTCAGTTCTGCCAGTAGAATTTAGGAATCAAAGATAGAAAGCAACAGGATCCACTTATTCTGCTGCAAGCCCACTGATCTGAAGGATTGAGCTTACTTTCTCAATTTTAAATAATCAGGAGAAATGGTGGCCCTCATAACAATTCCTCTCTGATAAATTAGATCTTGACCTATCAGTCACATGGACATATGCTTACCTTAAGTCATGTGAATAGTCTTCATTGACTTGACAGAATTACTTATATGTTTGAAGTTAAATCTGTGTGTTTGCAGATCTGGGGCCTGTATGAGTATGAGGTATTCTCAGTGCAGGACAAACCTGCACAAAGAACTTGTTTTCAGTTTTCATGTGGCATAGAATATGCATGCTTAAGTTTTATCCTGCCACTGAGTAGTAATCCATGGTAAGGAAAGTGCTAAAATAGGCACTAAACTTTAGCACAAAATTATTGACGTAACAACAATTTCCAAGACAAAGTCCATACAAACATGTTTTAGGTCACCTTAGGAAAAAAAGGTCATTTTCCACCTAAATTGATCACCATAATTGCAATTTTATGGCTAATGTAGAAGAAAATTCTACTGACAACATATATTGATTAGAATGACATCAAATTGCTTAGATTGCATATTTATTTATGTAAGTGCAAATAAAACAAAAAAACTATTTAAAACAATAAACTTGTGTTTATGCATAGAGCATAGCAATAACACTGAAGAATAAAAGTACATAACCACATACAGAAAGTTCTTCCCCTTGAAGAAGTTCTTCAATAACAACCATCTCTCCAAACATTCTGTCCTGTACAAAAAAAAATTCCTCAGTTAGCAAATATGACTTCTACTGGCTAAATTCTCTCTTTATTTTCTTTTAACAGAAACAACAATGTATATGAAAAGTACCAGCTTGCTTGAATTCTGGTATGTTGAGCAAAGCCAATAGAATCTCATTTGGAGATAAGGAAGAGACACTGAAATATAACTTATCAGACCCCAGGAGCCAACAAAAAATGAAAAAGTTGGAGGGGCTGGGCAACGGGACTCAGTGCTGGAACAAGAGTTCAGTCACAAACTCTACAAAGCCTGCTCACTGGTGACTATCTGGAGCAAACATGAGGAATTTGAGAATTATACCCAGAGAAACTCCTTAGTCAAATGGGCAAGTTTCTCCTGAAAATACTTGCTTCCTGTGGCTGAATTTACAAACTCACAGGCTACAGAACATCAAGAACTGGATTCCCACTGATTAATTAAAGATTTATCCACCTGCATAATCTCTTGGACAGCTCTGCAGGCTTCCTCTTTGCTGGCTGCAATAGTCACTTCTTTTCTAGCAGCAGGGCCCCTTGCCCGTACAACTCGTGCAGGAAAGTCTGTGCTTTAAATGAAAGCAAAAGTGAGATTCAGGCATCCCTACTGCATCCAGTGAAATTATAATTTTTAAGCTGTACACCTCTCATATCCTTCCTTTTTTTCTAAATGGTTGAAGAATAACACATCAGAAAAACACATTCCTTCCTAGCCCATCCTGTCATGGAGGTGAATGGGCATTTACAGCCCTCAGCACAGGACTGTGAACCAGAAATCCATTAATTCTCTTGTTGGTTCTGACACCAACTCAATGTATATCCTTGGACAAGTCACTGAACTTTAACAACATGCAGTTTTTTCCTCTTTTCCCTGAGTTGTGTTACTATTTTATTCCTGTCATAGGCTTGGAAAGATGAACTTATTGATGAACACCAGATTACAGTACATAATGCTATAAACCACTATGGAAGTTCTGTTTAGGGTTGTAAGGTTAAGGCTAAGTTAGGTCTTGCACATAAAAGATATGTTAGAACTAGTGTATTAACACTGTATCCCCAGAATTGCTCCACTTACTCTTAAACACAAATTAAATCTAGAATCAAAAAAAGAGAACAGTGTAACATCAACATAGTTTTAACTACACTTTATCCATTCACCTCTCTCCAGCTTGTGGACAGTCAAATAAAAATGTTCCTTTTGAAGCACTGATTCTACACACTACTAGCCTGTTTTCTGAAACAACATCTCATTCCTCCTTTCCACATTATGATTTATATTAGGATAAATCTCAACCCTAGATTTATACAAGCAGCCAAAGTAGGCTCACACAAAGCTCCCTTTCTCCACATCGCAGTGTGCTGACCTGAGATACATTTTTCCTTCTTGAGTCTTATGCATGCTTACAGACATACAAGTTGTTGGCCTGTTTCTCTACATGGCAGTATTACAGACTAAATGCTGTTACAGAGCAAAGTCAGTGAAAAGGTTGTTTTTATTTAAAAAAAAAAAAAGTTCCACTAGATTGTACCACATGTAGCATGTGACAGCAAAGACAAGAAGTCCGTGAAACCAACAGACAGCCACAGACCAGTGTAGCTGAACACAGCAGCTGCTGTGAGACTGGACCAAAATAGACACAGTGGTAAGTTACTCTCCTAAAGGATCCCCAATGAATTCAGAGGCATTACCACTCAAAGCAATTGCAGAGATATGCAGTTACAATTCTCTCTCCATTTAAGAGAGAAGCTGTGTAGCCTTGAAGAAATAAAAGTATCCTCCTTAAGTTATGAGTATTTGAGCAGTACCTCCCAAATCACTCCACAGATAGCATTTTGCTGATATCTGTCTGTGTAGAAATGATTCTTACCCTTACAGAAATATTTGTTGAAACATTTTTCTGTCACACTTTTTTTGTCTTTTAAATGGCTAACTAGCATCCTGAAGAAGCTGATCAAAGGGAAGAAGAGCTGTGATCTGTGAACAGAAAAATCAACCTGTTTAAATTCCCTGCACCTTCACCATCTGTCTCTAATTACAAAATGAATTCATTCAGTAGCTACTTGAGAAGAACAATAGTTGAAAAGTTACCAAGTTCTAGGTAACTATCGTGGGCCAAACACACAGATAACTTGACAGAGGAGTTTCCAGTATCAAAATATTTACCTGATAATAAACCTACAAGCTTCCTGGGGATTGTTGAAGGCTTTCCATCTTGCTGTTGGGATCCCATGTCGATCCAGAAAGGCTTTGGCAAAACTGGTGTTGGATGCTAGCTGGGCTGCTTTTGCAGATGGTCCAAAACACCTAACTCCTGCTGCTCTCAAGTCATCAACAATCCCTAATTATCAAAGATAACAAAAGAAGCAAGTTGTGTCTTTGGAAACATCAAGTCATTTTGACAAAAGGAAAATGACATAACCATTCCGGCACTCTGTTACACTTTTCCTTGTCTCAAACAGCTATCTCATCCTTAAAATAAGGTTCTGCATACCTAACGACCTGTTTCATCATTTAGTTTTAAGGGGTCTTTAGCTCTTTACATTACTAAGCACTGTCACAGTTACTACCCCATGACTACTGTTAGGACTGTCTGGTACTTCTGTTCACTATTTAAGACATGGAGAACTTACTGTACCACATTACAATAAATGCACATGATGGTCTGGGTATGGTTGCATACAGCAAGAATGTTAGGGCTATTGCAAGAAAATTCTTTATAAAAAGGGAAGCAGAGCAGAAGACACAGGTGTACTTATAACCATTACTGATTCTTGATCCTGCATGATTTCCTCTGCTGATTTCTAACATACAAAAAGCAGCATACAGCTATGAAGCCAAATATTTTCAGTGACTACAATTTACATTTACAAGATAATCCAAATTTTCTTGCTCTTCAGTTTAATTAAATCAGTGTGTGTCCTAAGAGCCAAAAGAGGTAATTTTAAAGCAGAATTCAAGGTGCTGGTTAGTTTATTTCAGCCTTACCAGCTGCCAAAAGAGCTTCTTGTCCAACTAACACAAGTCCAATGTTATGATCTTTGCAGAACTGGGTAACAATAGTGTGATTACTCACTAACACAGCTGAAAAGGAAAAGGAAATATATTAAGTTACCACTGTAAAGCCTAAATAAGAGATGGGAGATGAGAATGTCATTGTTCCATCTCCCTAATAAGTATGATTAAAATAATGAAACAGCCTATGAAGGGCACAGTAAAACAAACAATATAATAGTAAGAGTCCAGAAGGAACAGTGAGCATTTCCAATTTGCACTACTGGTTTTTATACACATCTGCTAACTTCTTAAATGTATTTTATTTGATGTATGTAATCAGTATAAACTTTTAAAAGCTGCCTGTCATAACAGAATAAAAACTTTAAAAAATAAAACTGTAAGTTCACAAAGAAACTCGGATTCAACACCTGAGCAAAGATTTACTCAGTGCCAGTACATGATGTGGCTAAATTTAGCTGAGCAGCCTGGGCAGACACCAGTGAAGTTTCTATCCAGAAGTTAATAACTTTGAGCCTTCTATTCCTCTGTTAAGTTTCACTGAAATTGGTCAGTGAATTCAAGCATAACAGTGGGAGGAAAGAGATGAGGTGTAGAAATACACAGTCTCATATAAGCCTCACTATCTTAACAAGCTAGGCTAAAAATAGATATAGTACGATATTTTACTAGGCAGTTCTAAAATTCAGAAACAAAACATACAGAAAAAATAAATATGTGCCTTAAATAATTTGTGGTACCAGTAAAAGAAAAGAGTAATTGCTATCTCCTACCAACTCAGTGCAAATGTGGTCAGTTTTGTTTCTGTTCCAAAACCCGTATTACTGATTGCTTGGCACAATAATTTATTCTTCCCCCCTTTTTACCTGAATTTGAAATTTTTCCATCATCAGCTGTTCCTGCATTTCCTGGAGCAACAAAAACATGTTTTACATGTGGAGACTGGGCCAACTTCCAGGCAAGCGCATGCTCTCTCCCTCCACTGCCAATCACAAGCACCCGATCAGCCATTAACCTGTGCAAACCAAGAATCATCATATATAGTACTATCCATTTATTTCACAAACCCATGTAAAAATAAGCAAATATATACAAATTATATATCTCACTTATAATTGGTAAGTAATATCAATCCAGTCTGTATTAGAAAGGTATCTGTAAGACATCTGAATAAAGTGAATGTACCAGTAGTGTCACTGGATGGATGCATCATTCACATTTGGTTTAAATACTGACAACAGTGAAATCACTGAGAATTTTTTCCACTTGTTTCAGCATAGTCAAGACTTCCTCTCTTAAGTATCCAGGATGAAATAATCTTGTCATGACTAGGTCTCATCAAGTCCTTTGCACAACTACACAGGACAGGACCAAAAGTTTCATACAAATGCTCTAGGTGACTTACCAGATAAATATATTTCAAACTGAATACTGTGGTCAATCTAGGAACTTTTATGAATGTAAACATCCTCAGTAATAAATGGCAAAGACAGTTTTCAGAACAGATTTTATACTTTGACAATTACTAAGAGGGCAACTTCAGTAGAACAGCATGCTCAATAAAAGAACAACTGTTAATTTCACTAGCACACTGACATTTAAAACAGTTTCTCAATAATATTTCTAGGCAAATTAGTTTTGATTTATTTCAGAAATATTATCATACTCAATGTAGGTCACATCTGCAAACTTAATTTTTCCATATGTGCTGAATGTGGACAAATGTCAGAAAGAAAAAACACCCCAGAACATGACCTTTAAGGAAGATGCTAATGGCATAATCCAGTCCTTACAGAGAAAATAGATAATAAATTAAAGATACCATAAAACACCAGCTTTGCAAGCAACATGTCAGCAGTCTTTTCCCAAGAAATCATAGCCATTGGTTTGAGTTCATTACATAGCTTCCAAAGGCAAACAGAAGCTAAATGGTGACACTGAGATACAATATTTCAGAAAAGATGTTCATAGAACTGTGATAAATCAATAATCATGTTTAAAGTTCCCAAGGCAGTATTAAGATGTCCTAACCTTGTATCAACAAAATAAAATTTAACTATATTTTCATAATTATTAAATTGTCCAAGTACAATGTAAGTAGCCTGTCCCTGAGGACTACAGACCATTGTGAATTATGCAAGAGACTAATTTTAAGTTTTCAGTATTGTGCTCTAGGCATATAAACACAGAACATATGTTTAATGCTCTATCAATCACCAAACAGATTTCCTTGCAAAAGACTTTTCTAAGTCTTTATACTGTGTATGTCAAACTTTGTCTTCCCTTTTGTCACTACTTGACAAATAATTCTGGAATCACTAGGAAGTTGCTGTGAACTTAAAAGTAAAGGGTTACAACGGCTCTATCTCTAACAAAGGCATCAACATGCTCTCTACAAAGCTTCATTAGGCACTACAGTCCAACTGTTATTAATAAAAAGCAAAGTGTTTTTAAAAACAAAATTTTTTTTTCCTTAAATGTAATTTCACAATTGACTGAGGTTTTCTAAGGCAGAATAAATTAAAGTTACTGACTAGGAAGAGAGTGAAACCAAGCAGTGCCTCCTACCCTGTGGAAAAAATGCACATTTCCATTCCACGTCATAGTGAGGACACTAAAGACATTTTTTGCAAAACAATTCAAAAGCGTGGTGGATAAAAGCTGGTAAGACAGTTGGTCCTAGAGGAAAGACTGTAGAGAGGGACATCGCACTTGAATCATCTTCTCTTACCGTGTCAGACCGCGCTGTTTGTCCACACAAAAGGCTGAGGAGTCTTTCAGACAGATTCGAGTTCTTCCTTCACCTCCTGCTTCAGATCCAAATGATTTCTGATCTCCTAAAGCCAAGGATAAGGGTGAGAGGGTGAAAGAAGCAGACAGACCTGCATGCTGTCCTGCCCCCTTTTATCCTCCTATGTAATGGGAGGATCCCCAGCAGGCTCCCCTTAATGCCACCCGCCCTTAAAAACAGGCCTTAGCAGTGTGGACCATTTTCCTCTCGTTCCATTTTTCCTTAGCTCACAACAAAAACAACTCCTCCCCACCAGTCCTACAATGTTAATAGTATCAAACCTAGGAAAAGAAAAAAAAAAGCAGCTATGATGTGGTATCAAAAGCTGAGATCATTGCTCGGTTCCCATGTTAAGAGCAATTTTATATCCTCTGACAAATAAAGAATCTCAAAGGCTACTTGTAAAAATAAAACATAGCTTTCATGGTCTACAGCTAAACAGAAACACTCCAGTTAAAACCTGCACACTAACTCCCACAGATCTGTTCTTTGTAATGGAACGTATCCTTAGATGTATATATAAAGGTTATTTTAATATCTAGCACACATTTGAATTGTGTTTCCCTTAATTACTACCCTTTTTACCTTTTGGGGAACTTTAATACAAGCAGTGCCAGAGATACAATGTATATAAGTGTTATTTTATTCTCCACTGGTTCCTACACCACCCTCTTCACCAGCCTAATCCTTTCATGATAGTATCTGAAATCCTTTGGTTAATGTTTGGCAAGCTTGCAATGCTGGCATTCCCTACTGAAAACAAAATTAACTTATCCCAACATAGCACTGAACAGTATCTCTGTGTCTTAAAGTCAGGCAATGCAAAATAAAAAAACACAGTAATAGAAACACAAGCCATCCCTTTTACACCACTAAAACAATTTTTAAAGGAAATCTGCAAAGTTTGTTTAAAACTTCTATAGAATTAATGGCTTGTGTACTGTTGAACAGATGTACTAGAACCTCCCAGTTTAAGGAGATATGCCTGATACAATAGCCTTAAGCATCACTTACCGAGTATATGTAGATTTCCTTCCTCAGATTTGCAAACTCACAGTTCTACATTTTCTACCCGCGACTGAACAGCAAACCACCACAAGGAAAGAATAATCCTATTTCTTATAGAATGATAAAATTTCTCTCTCTTTTGCAACAGTTTTTGGAATTTTTTCTTCTAGCCTGGAGACTGTGACAATTTAAGTCAGAAACAGAACTCGTGCAGCCCTGAAACGTCTCTCTGCTATATGACTGGCCAGAAGAAGATAATTTAAACTTGCATTCATTCCAGCGGGTCAATTTGTATTGCAATTATTTGACCAAATTGTTTTCTTAGGTGATGAAGTGAATATGCACAGAGAAAGACAATAGACTCAGAAACTTCCAATATCAAAATCTGACTTTTACAGAAAGCAAATTTGAAATTAAAAAAATATAGAAAACCATTGCCTAATGAATAGAAGAGAAAGTCTCTCTGAAACAATGTATTTTAGTGTTGTTTATTCACCAAGATAGCATACTGGCAAAGCTGCAGCAGGATGAGCCGTCAGAGTACGATAGCGGAGGCTGTAAAACAAAGCAAATTTCTCTATGTGGTTGTTGCTTCCTTTCAGATGTCAATGCCACCTTTTCACTGGCTGGATATGCAGCATGCTCAACCATACCCCATCAACTACCATTAATAGAAAACACAAGGGGTTGGTTGTTTGGTTGGTTTTTTTTAATAACAGATGCTGGTGTTCCGAGAGGAAACCAATTATTATCTGTCTTCCATCCGTTGGGGCCTTTAGTTCACCCACCTGGGTCCTCCTTTCCAGGCTGAGGATGAGAACTGCTTCTTGGCTTGGGGTTTCTTTAGCTGAAGCTGCCCTTCCCTGACAGCTAGCCGATGCCACGCGCGGAGGCTGTAGGAAAACCCACCAAGTGCTACCCGCCCTGCAGCAGCGCAGCAGAGGCCGGGCGCTCTGGGTCACTACAGGTCTGGCACAGCCTTTCTGGGCGAGCCCAACCAACGCCAGCTTACCCTGCCGCTCGCGCTGCTGCTCAGAGACACTCACAGCATTTTGAAAGCGGTGCTATGGGCAAGGATGACAAGGCTGTGAAAGACCAGGCCTTTGTCAGGGTAAGCGCTGCAGGGGAAGCTGTTTCACAAGCCCACGAAGAGGCAGGGGAACTTGTCACCTGCTAAGGTGGAATGCACTCAGGAGAACAAAGGCTGAAAAGCAGTTAAGCTCTACATGTATAAGTGTACACGTGAAAAAAGAATAAGAAAACCTGCGCCTCCCATACACCCTCATCAAGGGCCGCCCGAGCGCCGCGCCGACCCCGCCGCCACGGCGGACGCCCCCACGCCACCCCCCGCTTCCCCCCTTCCCCCTCCACATCGCGCATGCGCCAGCCTGCCGGCCCGCCACTGGCACCTGCCGGCTCTCGCGGCCCGGTCCACGCGCCGCCCAGTCACGTGCCCCCAGCACCGGCGGCGGGCGGAGGCGCGCGGCTGCGGCGGGCCTCGGGCTCCCTCCGCTGGCGAGCGGGGCGGGCGGGCCGGCCGGCCTCCCCGCTCACACATGCGCTCACTGTCGGGCGTCCCTCCTGACGTTAGGACGGGGCGCCCGTCCTTGAGCGAAGGGTAAAAGCAGCCGCCCCTCCTTCTCCTCCTCCTCCTCCTCCACTGCTGGCGCGCTGCCCCCGGGGCCCGCGCTCGCCGCGCCGCGCTCGGGCCTGCGTCGCTGTGCGGGAGGGGGACGGGCGGGCGGCGGCGGGGACCAGGTGAGGCGGGGGCGCTGGGCAGCGGGGCTCCGGGCGAAAACGTGCGTGTCGCGCTGCGGGGAGCCTCCCCCGCCCTACGTAACGGGGAGGGGAGGGGAGGGGTGCCGAGCGCCCGGCTCTTCGCGTGCCGGTGGCCGCTTTCCTCAGCCCTCCTGCGGCACACCGCCTCGGGGCGCTCGCCCGTTCCCCGCGGCGGGAGCCCGTCCTCGTCCCCGCCGCCCGCGGCGGTTGGGGAGCAGGCGGTGGGGCCCTGACGGCGGCGGGGCGGGCGGGGAAGGCTGTCTCCTGCGCCGGGCCCAGCGGGGGAGGGGGGCGGAGCGCCCCCGTCGGTGCCGCCGCCCTCCTCGGCCATGGCGGGGGCGGGGGGGGCTCGGTCTTGTCCCGTCCCGTCGTCCCCCCCCCTTACCTCGCCCCGCCGGGGAGAGCTGAATTCAAACGGCTGGGGAATAAAAATCCCCCGGCGCCCTTCGGTCCCGTGGCGTGAGTGCCGTACATAAAGTTTGATACGGTTTTTTAAGCACCAGTCTATTAAATTCAAGTCTGCAGAGTTAAAGTCTGCTGCTTCTGATCAGTATGTTGAATTTCAAAAGTGTATTCACTGATCTTTCCATTTAAATAGTAGTTATGTGGGTTTTTTATGGCCATACAGAAGTAAATTATTATCTTTGCCAGCCACCTAGAAGGAAAGAAATCATGATGTATATCATAAATGGAAAAAAAAAAACATGTTAATAAGGTGCATTATAATAACCACAAGCTGATGACTTAATAAGTTACCTGGATCAAAATAAACTGAAAACATTCAGGGTTGATCCAATCGTTCATCCAATCCCAAGTACATGTCCTTCCCCCTTCTCTTTTCAGATGGGTTAGTGCAGAAGGGCAGCGTGTTACATGCAGAACGTATAAACACTATTTAATCCTTAACCTTGATTTAACCTAGTTTTTTTTGTTTGGAAAGGAAGTCAGCAAAGGATATGCTGCAGTCACTGATGAATCTGTGAAAGGACACTCTTTAGCGCCATGTATGCAGCCTTTGTCTTAGGATTTTCATTAATAAAGAGAAGTTAGCTGATGTGTAAATTGTGTGTGCAGCTCGTATGATAGTTTTCAACTTTTGATTTTACGTGAAGACTTACTTATGTTGCCATTTGCTAAAGGTGTTCCTTTTGCTGTTTCCCAGAATAATTCAGAATCACTGGTATTCCTGACAGAATGAGACACTGTCTGGTATTGATCTGTTCTGAGTTCCAGTTTTATAACCTTACCTTGCACAAACAAAGGAGATTGGTCACTAGAATGTGGGAGCCCTGCTGGGAAACAAAGAGTTAATCTAAATGAATCTATAGTCTGAATGCTGCGTTGGTTGCTGTGAAATACCAAAAGGGTACTGTAATGAAATCCTTTGAGAATGTACCAGGTAGTAGATCTTGAGGCACTGATGTATGTGAATAGAAAATTCAGTTGATGGCTGAATGTGGGTGTGTAGAGGAAAAGGGAGAGAGTTGTTTCAGGAGAGTTACCACTCAACATAAAGCCTATTTCCAGTTTACATTGCACTGAGCTTGCAGAAAGGCAATAAACCTTTGGCCTTCGGGGAATTCTGAACTGCAAAACAAATGGATGGTACTGTTGCTGTACCAGGAGAAAACTATATTGTGAATTGATTTTCATTTACATAGTAATACTACTACTTCAATAGTAATTAATAAGAAATGCAGATTTCAATATTTGCCTGTAAAACAAAAGAACATTGCATACTGTTCTGAAATCTTGCAGGGATTTCTTTAAATAATACAACAAGTTAAAGATAAGACTTATGTGACTTCTTTTAAAAAGCATATTTAACACAATTTTTATGAAAATGTGTTTATAGGCCATTGTTTATAATGTAGCTGCATCTGAAGAAGTACAAAGTGGCTTTGTGTCATGCTGACTAACAACATAGGGCATCATTTCATGGTACGTCAAGCAATGATTCCAAGAAACCTGAAACCGTTTCCCTACATTTCTGGCAACAGAATGTTGTCGGGTTACAAACCTAAAAGCAACATCAAGGACTCTTACAAAATTCTTGAGCTTGAGGAAGGATGTTCCCTTGATGATATCAGAAACTCATATCGAAGTCTTGCCAAAAAATACCATCCAGACAGCGGTTCTGCCACAGCTGATTCTGAAGCATTTATGAAAGTAGAAGAAGCATACAGAGTTGTGCTCAGTGATGTGGCGACAAAAAAGAAATCAAGTGAGAGTAATGAAGAGGAGGAAGATCAGTTCAAATCAAAAGCACCACAGCATAGACACTACTTGAGTTTTGAAGGCGTTGGTTTTGGAACACCAAGCCAAAGAGAAAAGCAATACATGCAATTTCGAGTAGACCGTGCTACCGAGCAAGTGTTGGAGTACCGGAAGCAAAGACTTGAAAGCCAGTATGCTGCGACTGACCTAATGAAAGCCAAAGATGTAAGGCAGAGCAAAAAGGTGAAAATAACTCAGGCAGTTGAGCGGTTGGTTGAGGACCTCATCCAGGAATCGATGGCAAAAGGAGACTTTGACAACCTCAGTGGCAAAGGAAAACCTTTGCAGAAATTTTCAGACTGTCCACATATCGACCCTATGACTCACAACTTGAACAGGATTCTAATAGACAATGGATACCAGCCAGAGTGGATCCTGATGCAGAAAGAAATACGGGAAACTATTGAGCGGTTAAGGAAGAATATAGTGGCATCTAGAAGTAAGCTTGGAGGGCCAATGACACCATATAGGCAAAAGCAATGGAATCATATCTGTGAGCAATTTATAGAAGATATCAGGAAATTAAACAAAAGAATTGACAACTTCAATTTAGTTGTTCCTATTCTGAGCAGACAAATGGTGCACTTCAGTGCAGACAAAGAAATTGTTCGAGCACAAAAGACTTATGAAGCTTTGATGGAAAACAGAGATGCTTCTAATTCAGACACAAAGGAAAATGAAGAAGAAAAAGTTAAAAGCTTTGGGTGGAAGTCTTCTCTATTTAAGTGGTTAAACCTTACACTGAAATAAGCTAATACTAATTCATCTGTCTCATCAAGATTTTGAATGCACTTTATTAATTAAACTTGTAGCACTAGAGAAATTTCAGGTACACTGAAAATGTAAAATCCAGCTGTCCACTCTTACACCAGTTAAAAAGAATTCGGTTGTCTGATGTGCATTTGCAGGTGCTTAATTGATGTATTTGTTAATATTGTTAAGGAATAAATAAATTCAGTTATCCTCTTGCAGCTCATTTTACTTCTGCTTAAATCAAAATTGACACTTCACTTTAGCATAATCACTTTTACAGTCTGTTATCTCTTCAAAAGGTAAAACAGGCATAACAAAAACATGTTAACGACAAAGTGGAAGTAAAAGTCTTGTTGTGCTCTGTTAGTTCGACCTTTATCCTTTGTTATTTAAATGCTTACAGCTCATAAATTGTTGACAGGTTTCATGTGGTTTTTTAAAAGTACATTCATCTCTTCAAGGTTAAATTAAATGGCAATGAAGGGAGGGTTCTGGATGTCTGGGCTTGGACTGTACATTCTGCAGAAGTCCGTTTTTGGATCTGGCTTTTAACACAGAAGGAGGTCTCTGAAAGCATCCGAGCAAATAAGGAAGACTGGCCAAAACTGTACCTTAGTCACAGGGCTTTTTGGAGGCGAGAGGAGAAGGGAATATTGATTTTCAAAAGTAATTGCACCATTTAAATATTTTAGAATATTGGCATCAAAGAATGCACTGTGAAATATTGCCATACTATTAAAGTTTCTGGGCAATGGCTTGGAGGGTGGGAGAATCTCCATGATGCCAAAGATTTATTTATCTTTAGTAACCTCTCAGCTCCCCACACAGTCTGATTTTCCTGGAGGACTTTGCCTTTGAAAAGGCATCACAGGATATATCAGTATCTGTGTGGGCCCCTTCCTCACTCATGCCTCTGTGACTCAGACTGTCACTGTCTCCACCCGTGCAGGAGTTCTGCTGTGCCCTGCCAGTCTAGGGAGGTGTCCTGCAGGCTCTGGTATGCCACGGAGGGGGAATTTCCACTCTCAGAGTTTCAGGAATGAAAGCTAGATGATGATCACAGCCATCCTTTGGCAGATGCCCCAGCACCAGCAGAGTCTGGGTTAATGCGTTTGCTTTTGGGCAGGTAATGCTGCATGTGCTCCTTTTGGTCTTAACATGCAGGCAGAACATTACTTATATTTGTTGGGAATGGATTAATTGAAGTATCGTTTGTCAGAGGGTATTATATAATCTAGTAATATAATTGAATATAATTTATTTATTGGTAAACACTATAGGTCTTTTGAGCCCTTGTGTTACAGCAAATAAGTAACAATGACAAGATGTTTGTCATGTTTAAGAAAATAGGGCTAATCTCAGCTTCCTGTAATATACTTTTTGGTAGGAATTAAGGTGGCAAAAGTAAAAAGAATGGCGTTACGTGCAGACTGATCTGTTGCCCCTAGGTCATGCTACTAGGATGCTTGCGCTGTGCCATGCCCTGGTATTGGCAGAAAGGATTAGATCGTGGCTATTAGTTCCTGTCTGCTGAGATTCAGTTAGGCAGCAGGGATACGCTAGTGGTGCATGGATCAGTTGGGCCAGTCAGTAATTAAAGTACTCTTCAGTGGCTTTCCAGGTCTGCAGAGATGGTAAGAAATAATGGGTGACAGATATAGGAGTTAAGTCCCATATAGTGGTAAAGCGGGAACAAAATGTGTGTGTGGTCTTGATCTGCCATATAAGTAGCTCGAATCTAAATGCTCAGAAAGAAGAATCAGGTTACATGGCAGTCCTCTGTTTCTGGGGTCTCAGTAAGGGTTCAGATTGCTGTCCTTTCCTTTGTGATATGGATATGATTCATTGAGATCCTGGTGTTAGACCAGGTGGTACCAGAAAGCTTTGACCTCTTAAGCTCCTCACTCATTTTAGTAGCTGTGTGTATGAATGTCTGTTTATTTCAATAACTTACCTATACATTCTTGCTTCTAATGAAAACTGTAAATGAAACATACTTTTATGGAAGTCCTTTGACGTAGTACTCTTACAAAGATCAAATTTTGATTCTCATTATAATCTACAGAAATTGGATCTGAATTGCTGTTTAAACTAATCCAGTGACAGATTTAGAAAAAGCTAATTGCAAATCGAATTCATTGCACAAGAGTAAATAGAAACCAGATTGCAATAAATCCAGCTTTGATGGAATCCACTTTGGCTTACACTGAAGATAAGTATCAGCACTGTAAATATTTAAATTGCCATAATGGATGAGTCAGCGTACTGAGTGATTTTTATGTTCCTTTTAAAACTACTTGGTTTTAAATGGAGTAGATGTGACCTGACTCTTGGCACTTTAAATCAGCCTTACGCTGTTGTCATGAAAAATTGCCCAGTGCAAAAATCCACTTCTTCAACATCTACAGCAATGATGATGAAAAAAATAATTGAAATTTTTATTTTCCCCAGGTGTGTGGAGGAGTATATTTTTGCAGGGCTGGTCTATTTTTTTGTTGCTCTGAGCTCACAAAATCCTAAGAGCAGTATTTATTCAGTACTTCTAGAATAAGTAATACCAAGTACTGCATACCAATTAGAAAAACCCAGGAGAGAATGGCCCTCAGAAGTAATTTTTCTATCTGACACTAGACTGTTAATTTGAATTTGCTGTTATCTTATTACTGACCTCAGAAGGATGATTGCTGATTCCAGATACAAATACATGTTGCTTATTCCCAGAACTCCCTATGTGTTGGTCTAATTACCATAGGTCTTGGGGCTTGAAGGCTTATCTAGATGACATCTTAATACAAAGACAAAATATTATTTATATTTATTATTAGGATATATTAATTAAGGTGTCAGTTTTTCTCAGGGTGAGGAGCTTGTTTCTTGCCCAACAATCTGATGGCTCTTTCAAGCACTATTAGCAAGCTATGCAATCATACGTGTTGGTGCTTTCCAGTAAAAGACATACAGCTGTAGGCTATCTGAAGTAACGTCTCAGGCTGTCCTATAAACTGAAGAGTGTCTGTATATGCTGTAAATGTTGAGGCCTGCTGAGTATCTTTCTGTTTCAGAGTAGTAACGGCTCTCAAGATGCACATGGAGTTACAGTGAAGGTTCTGAGGAGAAGGAATAAAAGTCATGAGAAGCAGGGCATGCTCTAAGAGACAAAGACAAGTGGTAAATCTTTATTCTTAGTGGGAGAAACTGCCACTGTGAGGGAGAAGGGGATGTGTGGTGTCTCCCTTAGAAGTTATTTCCCTATCAGTTGTGTTTCCCTGGATGTGGCAACCAACCACGCAGTTTGCCTTCCCCCACCTGAGATCAGCTGTTAAGAAAACAGAAATATGTGTGTGCATGGGGGGGGGGGGGTGGTCATAGGAAGGGCCTGGAAAGGAGAGAGGCAGTTAGGGGGAAAGCAAACAGCACGTGATGCTTCCAGATGAGGGTGAGAAGATGGTGGCACATGCATTAACAGGGGTGGAGGCTGGAGAGTAGGCACATGTGAATTACAAAAAAAAAAAAAGGCTATGATCCTTTCCAGTGAACAGCAAGGCAAGAGTTTCGTTACGAACTCTTTCTTTGTGGTATGGTTCTGAGCATCAGGAGTAAGAAACAACTGTTGATATTGGTCCTCTCTGCAGTGGATAGCCTCTTCTCTGGGCCAGGTAAAGTGAGAAGGGAAGAGCTTCTTCAAAAGCAGACTGTGGGGCTTAGCTCCGGACCTGGTGGAACACTGTGAGCACCTATAACTGACAGAAAAAAGGAGGGGAGGTGAGAGTAGAGGGCTTTGAGTACAACTTTTAACTTTGAGTGAGATTTCGTGGGACCACATCTTAACTGTCTAACAGGAAACTGAATATTCTGTTGCCGTTAGGTTGCATCTTTATAGGCCTTTCTCACAGTGCTCCTTTTCTTGCTTAGTGTCCCATATTGCTCGTCATTGTTCTTGAGCAATATCCTTGAAACGCCTTCCTCTTTTCTTGTTTATGCTGTTCCACTCTTAAATTTCTACTTCTTGCTTTTCAGATTGATTCTGTGCCAGAGCGCAAATTTTCAAGACTAATCACTTCCCTAACTTCAGTACTTAAATTAATTCAACTGCAGTGTTCTCCCTTAGTATCTCTAAAATCTTGCTATCAAATCTTTTATAACGGGCATCAGTCTGTATTTTACAAGACGATGGTTCTTCCTTATGGTACGTGTGGTGCTGGTATGGCTTTCTTCCCAATGCTTTGGCAAGAAACAGGCCAGAAAGCCAGAAAAAGAGAACTGAATCCTGTGTGGGGGAAGCATGAAGGGAATTCATTGAGAGTCAAAAATTCGGGGTCGGTTGGTACATTTTGGGCAGGTTCAAAACCACGTTGCAAGCAGACAGCCATTCACGTCCGTTGTCCAACCGCAATGGGTAGAAACCCTCTCAGCTCTCTAGGGAGAGGTCCCGGGGCGAGTCGTGCCGGGCAGGGCTCGCCGTTGGCCCGGCCCCGGCCCCTGCTCGCTCATCGCGGCCGGGAAAGGGGGGACGCGAGGAGGAAGAAGGCGACCGTCGGCAGGCCGCTGACGAGGGCGGCGGGCGGGCGGTGCAAGTGCTGCTTGGGGCACGTTGAAGCCGGCTGGGAAACGGGGTGAAGCAGCGCAGATGCTCCTTCCCGGACAGCTGGAAGAGGAACGCGGAATGCCTTATGGGCTCTCTCTGGCTTCACCCGGCCAGGCGTAGGGCTGCGGGGGACGGCGTCCTGTGGCGAGGCACCTCCGCCGCCACAGGGAGCGGCTTGGCGGCCGCGGGGGCTCGCGCCTTGTGCTGGGCTCGCGGCACAGCCGCGCGGCGGCATGCCTCACGCGCGCGCAGGGAGGTGACGGCGGGCGTCTCACGCGGCGCCAGCCCCGCCGGCCGGGGAGGCGGGGCGAGCCGGGCCCCCGCCGGCAGCGGCCTCCCCCGCCCAGGAAGAAAAGGGGCGGGGCTTGCGCCGGCAACCTCCCGCCGCCGGTCGCTCCTGTCGCTGGCGTGGGCCGCCGCGTCGGCCAATCGTGGCGCCCCTTCCTCACCCAGCCTCCGGTGACGCGCAGCGCTAGCTTCCGATTGGCGGGCGGCCGCGTCGCTCGTGGGTCTCTCTGCCCCCCACCCCCGCTCCCCGCAGGCGGAAGAGTCTCGCCAGGACGGGGGTACGTGCGGCCGTTGTTTTCCTGCCGCCCCGCTGGCGCCGAGGGGCGGTGGGGCGGGGCTGCGTGCGCGACCGAGCCGGGGGCGGCGGAGGGGCGGGCGGGCGGGCGGGGGGCGTTGGCGGGAGGGTAGCGCGGGACACCGTGTCCGGCCGCAAGCGCGCGCGCCCGCTTGCTTCCCCCCCCTCCCCGGCCAGCGGCCGTCGCGCGCCCCGGTGCGCGGAGCCGCCCGCCTCTCCCCGCCCCGCCCCGCCGCCAGGGACCCTCCGCCGCCCCCTCTGCCGCGGGGAGCAGCGCCTCTTCCCTCCGCCGGCGCTCGGAGCCCGGGGCGGCCCCGCCGGTCCCGGCCCGGTGCCCGGGGCTCCCGCGCGCCCCTCGGTGCTGGCGGGGGGCGGGCGGCGTCTGGCCGCGTTTCCCTGCCCCCCACGCCGGAGCCCCGTGACCTTTTGCGGGCGGGCCTGTCCCCGGGGGCCGGGGTCGTCGGGGGGGGGTCAGCAGGGCCCGGCCCGGCCCCGTTCCCCCCTTGCCGCTGCAGGGCCGCGGTCAGGTCTTCCTCCGGTCGGCATCTGGGAAAGGGAGCGGTGGTACTTTAGCATAAAGTTTGAGGTCCGCAGGTGAAATTTCAAAAAAAGTGACTTATTTCTTCTACATAGTGCTGCCCTCGGCGTAACAATTACTGCCGGGACTTTGATTGCAGCTTTGGGGTTCTGCCTCGTATTGCCCCGTCATGGCTTGAGCCCATTAAATAAATATTGATGCACATAGGATACTCTTATGAGCAAAAATAGGCCTGTGGGTAACTGCAGAATTGATCTTTTTTCTACCTCTCTCCAGTCTTCAAACTTTAATAGTACTCTTAAAGAATACTTGCTGGAGACAGCAGTCACGTTGCTCTAGGTCTGAGCACTGCACAGACTCGTGTAAGGCGATTACCTGTTTAATAATTTTGCTACATTCATTTGAGAGTTCAATTAAAAGTTCCTTTGTTTCCTTCTTCTAGTATAGTGCTATGTTGTATGGGAAACTGAAAGTGAAACTGCATGTAATTACTGAAATGAGTGAGTGGTCTAAAGGTCCCCCTTTAAAAAAATTACAGTGGACGTAACGGAAGTGTTCCCATAAGCTCCTTACGGTGGCCATGCCAAAATATCTTTTCATAGGATACACATATGAGAAAAGTATGTGGCTTAAAGCATATTCTGATTGGTTGCTTGTGGAGGACGCTGTCTTCTTTGAGGAAAACAGGGTTTTCTTCTTCCCTTTAAATTTATTCTCCTCCTGCTCTCTATCTTTTACTTTCTTCTTTGGAAACAGGAGGTTCCATTCTTCACTAACCTGACAGTATTCCAGGGCCCTTGCACAGCTTAAGACAGTTTTCTTTTTGCAGACTTTTTGTATTTTCTTGCAACTGCTTTTAATATTTTGTTCAAGTGAAATCAATTCATTTTAAGAGAAGGAAACTGATTTTCAGATGAAAATTCCAATTCTTGTGTTTTCATTTCACTTCATTTGTCTGAATAACATACCAGTTGTTTTAACCGGAGTGCTGGTATCTACCAAGTATTATTTTAACAGTGAGTGTAACTGTCTTCAGTCACCAGTCTGTCCTTGCAGGTGTTCTTGTGTTTCTGTTTATTGGACATGAGTGAGAAATGTTTCCAGAGAACAGTGGGAGAACGTGTCTGCCCTTGGAAAAGGGGAGGAGACAGATTGTAGGAAGGGCATTGAAGGACAGCTAACGCAAGGGGTTTTTCCTGTTTCCTTGCTGTGAAGTATGTGGATGTAAAAGTTAAAACCAAGAGAGTGAGTTTTGTACTTTTATTTAGGTAAGAAAGTCCAGCTGAAAGCATCTGTCTTTGTCAGAGTTTTCTGTCCGTGTAGAAGGATATAATTGGGCGTGTCCATATTAACTCATATGAGGATAAACTGTAGCCTAGCTCTTGTGGTCTTGATGGAGTCTCAGCTTCACAATGTCACTGGTCTTTCACAGTTGAAATATAGCTTATTATTTTCTTTGTTTTTTTGCTAGGGCGGTTGAGAATTACATACATATGGAACATTATTACAGAATCATAGAATGGTTTGGGTTGGAAGGGACCTTCAAAGATCATCTAGTCCAAGCCCCTGCCATGGGCAGGGACACCTTCCACTAGACCAGGTTGCTCAAAGCCTCATCAACTTGGCCTTGAACACTTCCAGGGAGGGGGCATCCACAACTTCTCTGGGCAACCTCTTCCAGTGCCTCACCACCCTCACAGTGAAGAAATTCTTCCTTACATCTGATCTAAATCTACCCTCTTTCAGTTTAAAACCATTGCCCCTTGTCCTGTTCACTACAGGCCACAGTAAAAAGTCTCTCTCC
This sequence comes from Haliaeetus albicilla, assembly GCF_947461875.1. Taxonomy (NCBI): domain Eukaryota; kingdom Metazoa; phylum Chordata; class Aves; order Accipitriformes; family Accipitridae; genus Haliaeetus; species Haliaeetus albicilla. The sequence continues at coordinate 16,766,148 of NC_091488.1, forward strand.
ATCTTTCGTATAAGCTCCTTTTATATATTGAAAGGCTGTAGTAAGGTCTCCCTGGAGCATTCTGTTCTCCAGGATGAACAACCCCAACTGTCTCTCACCTGTCTTTGCAGGAGAGGCATTCCAGCCGTCCCAAATGGGAGACACCCGTTTCTGTGGCCCTCCTCTGGACCACTCTAACAGGTCCATGTCTGCTTGTGCTGGGGACCCCAGAGCTGGGTGCAGTACTCCAGGTGGGGTCTCACGAGAGCAGAGCAGGAGAATTGCCTCCCTCAACCTGCTTCTTGTTATGCAGCCCAGGATACAATTGGCTTTCTGGACTACAAGTGCGTATTGCCGGCTCCCATCCTTTTTTTCCACAGGGCTGCTCTCATTCCATTCATCCCCAAGTCTGTATTAATATTGAGGATTGTCCCAGCCCGTGTGCAGGACCTTGCCCTTGGCCTTGTTGAACTTCATGAGGTTTGCACGGGCCCATTCCTCAAGCTTGTCAAGGTTTCTCTGGATGGCATCCCTTCCCTCCAGCGTATCAGTGTATCCCTTCTGTCTAGCATATTAAAACCAGTATTGTATAATAGCTGGGTGTTTATTTAACAGCTTGTGAGAGGGTGGTCAACCTGTTGCATTTGGGTTGGCTCTGTACAGTCCATCCTTCTAGGAGATCTGATCGGCACTATGCTTACCTTTTAAATGAGAGCACGGAAAAGTGGTTGGTTGGACTTCAGGCTGGATGAATTGTTCTAGCATCCTGCAGTCTGCTTCCTGCTGTCCTTTTTTATGGAAACCCCACAGCCCTTATTTGTCATGCCCTCCACATGTGGGTGCCCTCCGTCAGATGTGCATTTGATCAGAGATGGCATTGTCCTCTCACAAAGAGAGGAATATCCACACTTTGGTGACAGAACGTAGGCACATTCAGTAATGCTGGAAGAAATGGTGCATCACCGCTTTTCAGTCATGTATCTCTGAAGTCTGTACCCATATGGAGCTATGTCAGTAGTGAGAGAAATGTTTAATTATTTTTACTGTTAAGTGGAGCTCTTGAAATATCTCTATGAAAGACTCCTTTGCAGAATTCTGAATGGCATCAGTTAATGTTTAGATCATCCTAGAAAAAGGGCAGCTGCATTAGCACCTCTGATTCCTTTTACTGCCAATCATATTCTTGCATGCCTGCTCTAGCACTAAGCTTTCTTTGTGAAATCAAAGCTGGTTTCTGGCATTAGACGTGTAGAAATAATTCTAGACTTCTTGTCTGTGTTCTGTTGCAAATTCTCTGCACCTGTTTCTCCATGTTAGTCATCTTATTCCAGTGAAACAGGATTGTGTTGTCGGTTACTAGTCTGCTGTAGAAAGACCGCCAGCAAGTAGTATTTATTTCACCTATTCACATTATATAGGGTGCTTCTCTCCTGAGCACAAAGATAAGGTTAAAGCAAAGTGCAGGTTTGTGAGCCAGTATCAAGCACCAAAAATACAATTTCTGATAAAATAATATGCTTTTGTGGAAGGTTGCCCTGTATCTTAGAAGATATTAAAAAAAAGCAACTTTTTCTAGTCTCCCTAGCTTCACTCATTTGTCACTAATGCAGTTGTGAAAACTCAATTTGACATCCAGTACAATTAAGTATTGAGAGAGGTTTTGTCTCAGATTTCTGAAGGGAGCCAAATGGCTGTGGTTTGTCACCTGATATTTAAAAAATGCTTAATAATTAAGACAGGGTTTTGTGCAATGTATGGTATCCGTAATGTTTATCATTACTGACTTTGCAAAGTTGAAAGGGTTTTGCTGGGATAAATGCTAGTCAGTTTTTGGATTGGAAGTTGGCTTAATTATATTAGCTGACAAAACAAACTATATATCCCCTTTAAATCATAGAAGGGAATGAATTTTTTCATTTTGTTTCAGCCTTTTGAACTAGAGCAATTTTTGTAGAAGTAATAAGATTTCTTTCATTAAGTCATCCAAGAATTTAACAGGCTATTTCTTAAGTACCACAGCATGGCTGAGGTTGGAAGGCACCTCTGGAGGGCATCTGCTCCAACGCCCTTGCTCAAGCAGGGCCCCCAGAGCCAGTTGCCCAGCACTGCGTCCAGACACAGGCTTTTGAATTATCTCCAAGGATGGAGACTCTGACAACCTCCCTGGGCAGCCTGTGCCAGCGCTCGGTCACCGTCACAGTGAAAAAGTGTTTCCTGATGTTCAGAGAGAACCTCCTGTGTTTCAGTGCGTGCCCATTGCCTCTGGTCCTGTCACTGGGCACCACTGAAAAGAGCCTGGCTGCGTCCTCTTTGCACCCTCCCTTTGGGTATTTATATACATGGATGACATCCCCCTGAGCCTTCTCTTCTCCAGGCTGAGCAGTCCCAGCTCTCCCAGCCTTTCCTCACAGGACAGATGCTCCAGTCCCTTCGCTGGGCTTTCTGCAGCGTGTCCATGTCTCTCTTGTACTGAGGAGCCCAGAACTGGAGACGGCACTCCAGGTGTGGCCTCACCAGCACTGAGTAGAGGCGAAGGATCACCTCCCTCGACCTGCTGGCAACACTCCTCCTAATGCAGCCCAGGATACCATTCACCCTCTTTGCAGCCAGGGCACGTTGCTGCCTCCTGTTCAACTTGGTGTCCACCAGGACCCCCAGGTCCTTTTCTGCCAAGCTGCTTTCCAGCTGGGTGGCCCCCAGCACACACTGGTGCATGGGGTTGTTCTAGGTGCAAGACTGGGCGCTTCCCCTTGCTGAACTTCATGAGGTTCCTGGCCGCACATTTCTCCAGCCTGTTGAGGTACCTCTGGATGGCATCCAAGTAGAGGGTGAAGAATAATTTCTGTTGTTGTTGTTGACGTATCTGAAATAATTTTTTCCAGTGGCTTTTCTTGACCTGCTTTCTGAATTGCAGTAGTACTTTATGTTTGAAGGAGGTGGTTTTATTTAGATATGTTAATACTATTTAAGTGGTTCATTGTAGGAAAAAAATTACAGAGGAAAATACAGCTTTGAAGAAATACAGCTTCAGTCATTCTGAAAATGACTGAAAGTGTATTTACAGGCAAGGTAATAACTTTGGTAGATTTGGTTCAGTGGGGAGAAGAAGTAGCACAGCATGTTTGTCTATTTACTCCTGCCTGTGGCCAGCTGCATGCAGGGTGAGAACAGTGCAGTCTGTAGTGGCGAAAGCAATGGGAACCATAAGCTGTGTTCCAGTGTGGGTGGGCAAGGAGCTGGGAGGGGAGGGATTACTGCAGGGTGAGGAAGAGACACATTCATGGTTTGAAGAGGAACAAATAAAGTAGAGGTGGAGCCATTTTAAGGGTGGAAAAGAAGGAAGGGCTGTAGGAGCAGTCGTAAATCTAATAGCACAGTGCAGCAATTTTGTGTGAAAGTTGTAGAAAGAATAGGGATCTGAAAATTGCTAGGTAAAAGTGTAATCTAGGAAAATAACTGTATGGTGTAGTCCAGATACTGTACAAAAGTAAAATAATTTTGGAATTGAGTGATTGATTTTAATGCTTTAAGTTAGCATCATAACTATGGATGGATTTCTGGAACTAGACTCAGGAGAACAAATTTTTTATCTTATTCGTTGGACGTGGCCTGTGTTTGTAGTGCAGGCAAACTCTATTTATTTTAATTTCATTTCTTAGCGTAGACTTCTAATTACCATTATTAAGCAGAAAAATGTTCTACATCAGTCCGTCCTGTAACATAATCATAACAGACATTTGTCTGTTGTTAGCCTTTAACTAGTATCTGGAAATTATTTATGGCAGGTTGGGAAAATAGAGAAGTTGACAATACTAAAACAAAATAGAATGGCATTAAGAGTGGTTGTGAGTCACTGCTAAACAGAAAACTGATAAATATTCTAACTTCTGACACTTAAACTATATATGCTAATCATTTTAGTATGAGAATAGATTGTCAGAATCTTTTATAGCTACTGTCTCACCAAATTGAGAACTGTGTTGTTTCAGTAGTTGCTTTGTAACACTAATTAACTTTGCTTTCCTCTTCCTGTATTTAAAGTTCTGTGTTATCCTCTTTCTGTGAAGTGGGACATTCTTTACCCTTGGTATTAGTTGATTCATTGAGTTGATCCCTTTTCCCCTATATTAGAAGGGCACTATATTATCTAGCTTATTTGGAGACTGGAAATATGGGTATCTTATGCAAGATTCCTTGGCCTGACTCAAAGACCAAGTTCTGGTCTGCGTATGAAGCCCTGTTGTATGTATCGTACTTTTTTTAACTGCTAATGTGAGGGAGAACATTATGGTTTGAAGATGAAACTTAGATTGAAATATTTGCTTTTTTGCTCCTGTTTTTTGCTTGCTTTTATTTTTGCGTTTCATACATTTGAACAAATAGTATATTCTATTTAATTTCTTTTCTGTTTCAGATAAGATGATTTTTATATAATAGATGAGGTTTTTGGGTTGTATGATGATTTTATTTTGCAATTCTGTTTGTAAGGTAGGTTGTTTTTTTAAATATAGCTCAATATAGAATCCATAGAGTATCTGGAGTACTTAATTCTGTAAAAAACCCCATATTATAAAAATTGCTCATCAGAGTTGTCAAACGTCTCAAGATTTTGCTACTTGGTATAAAATGCATCTTTGACTGTGTTTCAGGTATTTAGGACACAGTTGTTAATGGAAAAATTAATGTGTAAGTACCAAATAAGAAGGGCAATCTAATCTTTGAGAAGATGGCAGGATTCCTAGACAACTTCCGGTGGCCAGAATGTGAGTGTATTGACTGGAGTGAAAGAAGAAATGCCATCGCTTCAATAGTTGCGGGTGTATTGGTAAGTTTTGAGAGGATGTGAATCGTAACTCTCTTGAGAAATTTGGAAGTACGACAGTTACACTTTTGTGTCAAATTTGTGAAGTTTCACTCTTAACTGCATGTCAGTCCAGTAGATTTCTTTAAAATTTTTTAAGTGTAATTGTTAGACAGCTTTTTTATGAGTCGCATAACTTTGCATTTTGTCTGATAATGATGTACCATTTCTACTATCTCTTCTTTGAAAAAGATTGAAATTCCTAGTGGGTTGTTTTCATAATTAGATATGTTAGAACACCTATGTTATACATAGTTTGTATCTTGTGTTTAGAATCTGGATTCCTGTTCTTAAAGCTGTACAGGGAATTTAACCATACGCTGGTACTTAATTTGAATAGAAAATGTGACTGATTCCCAAATACTCCTCTGAAAACATCAACATTAAGGTTTGTGCAGAACTTGCATATCAGACAGATTTAGAGTCCAACTTAAAGCTAATAACTTTCTAGAATAGTTTGTGTGTTAAAAGACAATCAAACCAATGGTATGCATGAATATTTGCCATGTTTTGTCTGCCTGTCTCTGTACCCTTCCAGCCTCGTAATACTGGCCTATTTCATTTCTAGTTTTTCACAGGTTGGTGGATAATGATAGATGCTGCAGTAGTTTACCCTAAGCCAGAACAAATGAACCATGCGTTCCATACCTGTGGGGTGTTTTCAACACTAGCTTTTTTCATGTAAGTGTATATAAAGGGAGTTCTTATAAAATAAACATGAGCTGTTAAACACAGTTTTTACTAGACAATATGGTATATGATAAATCTTTGAATCACTTGGTTATAAATTACGTATGAGTAATCTTGTACCTTTTTGCATGGCAATGTAAAGGCCTTTTTTCTTTTACCTGTGGCCTTTGTTTCTGATCGTAGTCTGTTTATTCATTGTCCTGTTTAGGGTAAATTGCTTTTCCTATGCACTTTGGCTGAACGTAAGAAAGCAGACCTTCGTTTATGCAAGTGGCTTTCTGTAATAAGTGTTTAGATTCCTAGAGCAAAATTCATTTAATGCTGCCCAGTTGCTTACCTCAATTATAAAACATTTGACTGCATTTTCCCCTGCATTTTTACAGCTGTCTGTGGCCCAAAACTTCCTCAAGTGGGAGAGGTAGTAGTATTATAGCTATTGTTATAAAGATGCAAATGTGGCAAGCTTGAAGGAGTAATAATAGCTTTTATTGAATCATACAATATTGGTGAGAAAAAAGGATTCATTTGGATATGCAAGACCTTCTTAACACTTGGTATCTGAAAGTTCCTGGTTTTTTCCTCAGCAGTGTAACTCATTTTTAAGAAAATGTATTGTCCCTCCTTACAGGGTATCTCTCACTTGACTACTTATGGTATTCATTGTGAAGGAAAGCAACTTGTATCATAATCATGAGAGCACTGTGTTACTGGCTGTTATTATTCCTGTGAAGTGGCTTTAGATATTTTAAAAACCTAAACAGCCAGAAAGTGACCAGGAATATTTCAATCACTAAAAAGGGCAATTCTTTCATCTTACAGATCTGTTAATGTAAAAATTTAAAACTTAGGAAAAAATACGAGGTTTGCTTGAAATCCAGTTGGAATCCTTCCATTAAGGGACATGTAATAATATGTGACTATACAGAATGCCAAGTAATTTTCCCAGAACTTGTTGCATCTTAAAAAAAGCTAGCTTTTTACTTAAAACTTTAAATTGATTTTCTAATAATCTGAAGCGTATACACTTTTTTCTTCCTAGGATAAATGCTGTGTCAAATGCACAGGTGAGAGGGGACAGCTACAGTGATGGATGTTTAGGAAGAACAGGTAAATTAACTCTAAAAATCATGTTCAGTTGAAAGACTGATTATTTAGGTGTTGGGTTTGTTTTTTTTTTTTCTAAGTGGTGGTTAAACAAAAAATCAGAAGTCAAGGAGTAAGAGAGAACTACTGTGAAGTTAATTTCTTTACAAAATTAACACTTGGAGATAAGTACTGTCTCTGCTAAAAAGGTGAACTTAGAAAAATTTGACTTCTGTATATCTTGAATACCTAAACTTTCCTCTGCAAATCCTGTATAGCTGCTGGGAGAAATAAATTTTTGCCTTGTGGTAGGCTATGGAGCAGACACTACTTAAGAATGTCTTATTTTAGAATGTATCACAAACATTCTGTTTCCTCTGTGTGTCACCTACTGTGTGGTGTCTGTGGACCTGCTGTCCCCTTTCTGCTTTCATTCATAATTCCCTTACTATTTCCCATGTGGATCCCAGCATCTGTTTTTATGTGATCTGTAGAATGCCTCACTGGAAATCCACTAGGGTTTACTGATTTTTGAACTAGTGTATGACACTTTTTTGTGTGTCATTCATAAATCAGCTCGAGAGAATCTTTTTGTAGAAGTATTTTCCTTTCCTATGAGTGAGCAAATTGATTATTTTCAATGGCATCATCTCCCTTTTTCAGCAGGTAATATCTGGTTATGGTAGATGTTGCCCATGTGAAAATATCTTTCTGAAGTAAACACAGCAAGCGTTTGTTTTACATACCCTATTGGAATGCCATCTTTACCTCAGAAACACTATAGCTTTGGCAAAGTACCTCATCATTAGTCCACTCCAAGTTGTGTTAAATGATGTTATAGGTGTTCCCTACAAGTGAGGGGAAATTTCTGGTGGTTGTGTCTGTTCGCTAAAATAAGGGGAATCCAGACACTGTGCTTTACTGGAGAAGGCAAATTTTGGTTTATCTTGTCCTTGATACAAGGTTTAACACTTTCCCTTTGTGCCTTCAGCAAGATAACATATTATGTCATAAGAGCAGTAGCTTGGATCATCTGTCACTATGGATAATAGTCTACATGGTTCTTAGAGGTTTTAATATTTCCTGCAGGTGCTCGTGTCTGGCTCTTCATTGGCTTTATGTTGATGTTTGGTTCACTTATTGCTTCAATGTGGATTCTCTTTGGAGCATATGTTACACAGAGTAAGTTTGTCTATTTTCACATACAGAAAAGTACTTTTGCTGTCAGCCAGAAGGCAGAAAATCTAGAAGAATGGAAATGTGTGGTCTGTTCTTGTCAGAGCCATACCATCTAGTTTTGTAATCACAGAATGACACTATGGATAGTGTTTTAAACACACCTTCCAATGCAAAAGAACTTAATATTTCCTTTGTTATTTACTTGCAGACACTAATGTTTACCCTGGATTAGCAGTGTTTTTCCAAAATGCATTGATATTTTTCAGGTAAGTTATCTGGGCAAATTTCCCTCCTTCCCAAGGGGTATCTGGCTTGCCTGCTTCCATGCACATTGATACTCCTGGAAAATAAGGTCTGAAAGCTGGAGGCTGACTCCAGGCTTGGACCTTCCATAATATGGAGTTTGCTGCTGTCAATCCAGGACCCCCTGTATTGCAATTTATTACCCACCCTGACCTTTACTTGAGGAGGGTGGCATGTAAGCCAAAGGGACCTCTTGGGTCACTGAGTAAACTGACATTGTACAGAGAATTGTGATATTATTCAATGCATAAACTGATCAAACGATTTCTTAAAACCTCTTTTTTACTCTGCTACTTTTTTCTACTCCCTTTGCTCCAGTGCTTAGAAACAATGTTTTATTTGCCCCTTCTTAGCCCATGAGAGGCTCTTTGTTCCCCTCATGTTCCTGTTAGTCCAGCTCTTTCTGGTTTCACTGAATTTACAGCTCTAGAATGTGGATGACCAAGAATATACAGTATTCTGGGTGAGATATTGTCAGTGTCTTTGGATAATGGCAATAATGCTTTCATCTCTGAACTACAAATACCTTGGCATATATCCTAACAGCACTAGGTGGGAGATCCTATTGCCCTTTTCCTGACTGTTTCATACCAATGGCTTGATTATCTGATAACTGATACACCTAGATTTGTTTCTACTGGATGAGCTTTCAGTTGAGAGTGATATTTTTTTTTCCTAAGAGCATGATGGTATGTTTTGTAAGATTGCACTTAAATCAATTTCTTTTATTTCGCTTAATATCATGAAGTATATCATGACACTTTGAAACTATCTGTATCTGTAATAATTCTTTTTATATGTATAATGCATTGTGCAATCCATGAATTTTATTAATAAAAGACAATGAAAGCATTAAATAGTGTAATTTATGAGATCAGTCACTGAAAAAGTTTACATAACCTCCTCTTTTGCAAGTTCTTACTCACTTAAATTACTGTGGTAACAATTTTCCTTCCAGTACCTTATCAAATGCTTTGCAGTGAGCTAGATCGACTGGCTCCACTGCGCTTCCCTGTTCAGAAAATCAGTTATGTTCTTGCAGAAAATAGCAGTTCCTAAATCTCTCTGTAGTCTTGCACATGGTTGAAATGGGATACTGATGAAGGCAGACTTTTGAGAATAGTTTCACTATGCCTGAAATCTTTATTCTCATTTCAGTAGTTTGATGAACTTCTGAAGCTTTTTGTTTCTGAAAGTGTCTTTCCACAGTTTCTATTGTATTCTGTGTGTAGATATATTTTAGGTTTATTTGTTTTCTTTTGTCTTCTAAAATTTGTTTTCTAGGTATGAACAACCTTTTTATTTAAAAAAAAAAGTCTTTGTTTTTTATCCCACCACACACTTTAGGCAGTAACGTTTGATAAGTCCATCCATTGCCATAGACTCCTTTCCTCAGACCAAACCTGGGTCAATCAGCGATGCCCTTCTTAATGTCCTTATCCAAAACTTTTGATTGAATCAGGTTCTCTTCCATCAGTGTTGTTGCATAATGTCTGTATTCCCTGAACCATGTGTCTCCTTCAGGACTTGTGCTTCAGCCCTGGTTGTTACTCCACCAGTTTTTTTACTTAGTTTAACATGCTCTATTAGCGGTTCTCTTCTCTGGTTAATTGCCCAGGTGTCTAGCTTGTTTTACTTATCATTGCTTGTTACTGTTCTTGGTGTGAGTATTCCTCATTTCCCTCCCTCTTCATTCTCTTATGATTTAGTATGACTGTGCCCTTCTTTACCACCTGTTTGTTGGCTATAAGAAAAAAATAATTTAAAATATAAGGAACAATAAGGAAATCATGCTTGGTTTTGTTCCCTCAACATTTTTTTTTTTTTTGATTCATGACAATATGTAATTGCATCCAAAGTTATAAAAGGAATTTTGGAAATCAAATTGTAATTTGGATCTCACTTATCCACCACAGGATCAATATTCTTTCTGATTTGCTCATAAAAATGTAATTGCTTAGATTCTAGCTAGGACATGATGCATTACATTCAGCTGATTGCCAGATGCCAGGATGAGACTTGCTGCTCTGTAACTCTGTGGATCGGTCCTAGAATCTCTTAAATACCAGAATTTTTTCCTTCCTGCTTTTACTGTGAGACTGGCTATTTTTTTATTTGAGCGGTTGCATCAGCTGGATCTCGTAGTTTTAGCAATGCATAGTAAATGAAATGTAAGTACAAAAACCAGATAGTGACTTGAATAAAAGTTAGGGTTACTGGAGGGATGTTGATTTGCAGTGTAGATAGGATAAGATTATAAGGATGCTATTAAAATTACCTTTTCCACCTTATGTATGGCCTGATTTTTTTTTTTTTTTTTTTTTTTTCCTTTAGTACTCTGATCTACAAGTTCGGAAGAACAGAAGAGTTATGGGGATGAGAGATCACATATAGCATTGTCTGTTCCATAGTTGCTATGTCGTACTATGTATGTAGATATATTTACATTTATTTGTTCTTGTTTTGCTTTCTAAATTGTATGAACTGAGACAAATTACAGTTTCTGTAATAAGCTCCTTCTTTTCACAGGACAGATTTGTGAATATGTACATATGACTGTATATATCTTAAAAAGGGAACGACAGGCTTTCTTTCTGAAATCTTCAGGCTTATTTCTTCAAATACATTGGTTTCTGTCAACTCCTAAGACTTGATCTTAAGATCCTAAGACCTTTACATGTGTCAGAGACTTCAGTGGAACTATTAGTGAAAAAGCAGGATAAAGCCCATACCCTGTAAAAGGGGTTATTACTTTTACACATAGGTGAGCTAGAGCCAATTTTGCAAGGGCTGACAGCAAGGGCTGCCGTGTAACCTGGAGTAGTCGTCAGTGCATGGAAGTGACCCAGCTAAGACTGTATTTAATGAGGGTAAATTCTATTGTATGCTGAGATAAGAGCTAATTTTAAGAATTTTATATAACTGTTCAGAAAAATATAAAGTAGCTGTTTTTTTGTAAAAGGTTATGAATTTTTAAACAAGGCCCTATATTAAGCAGGTTCTGCATGGCAAATTGAACTGTTCCTGACTTCTGATTGCTATAGCACAAATGACATTTGGTAGCACTGCAGTCCTTAGAATTAATTTCATATTGTTCAGTGTAATAGATACCAATTAGTATTTAATGCATTTACTGATATTAGAATTTCAAAAAAATAGACAAACCAATGCCAGTTATACTTAAGGAATATAAAGACTAAATGAGAGTCAGTCTAACATCTCTAAAATTAGGCTAGCATAATTTTCTTCAGGGGAAGCTTTTTGCTGATAAATGAACAGTTACCCTGTTACCTATTACCTTTTCTATTTAAAAGGCAAGCATTTCAAGTGGGGATATAGCAGATGTATTTATTGCTCACAATCTTACCTTGGAATAATTGCCTGTTTTAGGACTGCCATTTGCCCCAGTTAAGATGTATTTATCTCCTAAGTTTCATGGGCACTTTATTGAATGCTTCTATTATTGAGATCCTGTTTCTTCTAGCTGGAGTATACAGAAGGGGAGAACAATGATGTTGTACAGCTTTGGACTGATCTGGTATATTCATTTTGCTGTTGGTGACTTCCTTATCTTATGAGTTCTATGTGGTTTTTAAAGCATTTGAATCTACGTTGTGTCTACAAGCTTTTATAACTTTCTCTGTATCAAGATTGCTGACCAAATGGTATTAAACTGCAGAATGTAACTTCTGTGCATGGTTACTGTATACTGTTAGTCATCTAATTGCTCCCTTGTGGGAATCTCTCCAGTGGACAGAATATGAAGCAAATACTGCAGCTGAAATTGTGCTACTGGCTAGACTAACTTCATCCCGATTTTACCATCCTGCAGTGAGTTACGATATATTCACTGGTGTTAATCATAGCTTTGTACATAAGTAAGTTGTCTGTTTGGTCGTAACTTCAGAAAAACTGCAATAAACTTTATCTTACATTCTCAAAATAGTGAACTTCACAAGGTAATTAATTGTACAGTAGTACTCAATAGCTCAAGTAGTACTGACCTTTAACCAAGGCTTGTGTTTTCAGGTGTGGTGGCTTCTTGCTTAGGAGCTTTGGAATGTTTGCTGGCTTTTTTACTAAGTGAGAAACGTGTGGCCTGTAACTAATCCCATTTACAGTATCTTGCACCTGACAGTTGAACAGCACAAGCTAAGTGTTTGACTCTGGAAGAACTCTTTAAGAGCGCTTTAATCTAAGTTCCTGGCTAAAAGAGTTTTCTTAAGAGCAGGGCAAGAGCTCTTTCTGAGGTTCCCTGCATTTTCTACTAGAAGTTTGCTTTCTTGTAAGTACTTCTTGACTGTCCCGTCTGGTTTTAGAGAACTGGAACAGTCATGCTCTCTACACAGCTGGTAAGAGGAGAAAAGAGACAGCTTCGAGCATGTGTCTCTTTCAGTAGCCTAAGCTGATAACAGGTGTGGTAAAAAAGAACCATGCAGCCTTCAACCATGCAGCCTTCATTCAAGGTAGCCTGAGGTCCACTTTTACACCACAGGTAGTTCCAGTGCAGGCCAAGGTGGACAAGGATGGCTCATTTCAGGTAATGCCTTGGCCTGCTACAGTTGGTAGTTGCAAAGATAACCCTCGAGTTACTCCTAACAAAAGGTTTTTAACTTTGGCCTATTTGTGTAACTAAAAATATTTAGTAACAACTATCCCTAACAGAAGTCTAGTGTAGAGCTTATTCAGGAAGTTGTATGCTGTATTGCTGACTATTCACAGAGTATGTTTTTAACTGCTGCCTTCTTTATGTCCTCTGTCATGCATTTAGGTTGTTCCTTTTGTGAGCCTGTAGTGGTTCATTTGTTTACAGCACAGTACATAAAAAGAACATGGATGAACTTAAACGCAGGTATTATGCAGCTTGTGGCTGACTTGAAAATTCTTACCAGACTTGAAGTATGACTAAGTCTTCAGATAGATAACTATGTTGTCTTGGCATGTTGCCTAATCACAAGTGATGAGATTAGTTTACAAGGAAACAAACTCATGAAGCTTTTGGAAAAAAATGTTACTGATTTTTCATGCTAGTCTGGTGTATTCCTGGAAGGGGTGGAACAGCATTACCTCAGATAACACACAGCTCTGTCAGTGACCAGGGTCATTAACAGACCTAAGTAACCTGAACAAGTCATTTGCAAATAAACAAGCATATTTCTTTTTTTTTTTTTAAACAACTTGTATCAAACCCAGGAAAAAAGTCAAATAAAAACAATCGTTTTAGTACAGAAGTGGTTCGTTTGTTCTTTGTGCTTTATTAGACACCTTCCAGACCCCACAGGATTGTGATGTGAGGCTTAACTTGTAGTCTTCTGCTTCTGCTTTAAAAGACCCACTCAAAACACAACCCTCAGTCAACTTTTCATTTGCAGGACTAATCTGATAGTCAACAAGAGATTTTAGTGTCTAATAATTACTGATACATGTTATATAAATTCTGAGCAAAATTATTTTAAAGTTTGTTTTGCTGTGACGAATGATTGTCTCACTGCAGGAGCAGAAGATTAATGCTTCTCACAAACACGTTAGGAGGCAGATATCAGGAGGCCTTTCTTGGAGCAGTTCTTTGCACAGGTTCATGCTGAGGAGGGTGAAGTACTATCAAATTTCTCTTTAGGCTGCCATTTTTATCCAGAGGGAAGAAGCTGCCATAGAAAACCACACACACTTAAAACAATTCAGAAAAACATACTGGGGTGGATATAATAGATGTTGAGTGCTAACATGGACTTCACAAATAAGGCAACAAAATAAAAGCCACTATAAAAGTAATTCATGGTGCAATTATTCACTTACTGAAAAATTCCAGGTTGTACTACTTCCTACCGTAAAGTGCTATTATTTCTCAAAGCTTTATTTCAATTTGGGGTGGGAAATACGATGATGTTAATATAACCATTTTATAACCATCTGTCTTTCTTCAGGCAAAATTTAGTGTTCATTTCCCTTTCACGTTCCACCTTTTAAGTCTCTTTGGCAGAATACAGTTGCTGTTGTAGCACAGCAGAAGCCATTTAAACAAAGGCTCAGGGTCCACACTATTCCCAGGAAGCAACATCTTGCTTAGGATTGTCAGTGGCTGCATTTTGCCCAGAGCTCATCTGTCCTGCCAGCAGCCACAGGGGAGGAGCCTCTGCAAGGACTTGGTACAGGCACTCTCACTAGGGTGCCATTTAAGTTACTTCACTGTCACTGGAGATGCTGTGTGAATGAGCTTGACCATCCAAACTGCGGCCACAGGCTTGGCTTCCTTCTCCACAAAATACAACAGATAAGGAATCGTGGGGATCGTCCTCAGCATAGTTGTCCAACACCTCTAAAACAGGCATGCTAGGGTCCTTCAAATACTGGAAAAAGGCATAAACAACAGTTTAGATATCTATCCACAGAACAGATGTATTAGAAATTACAGCAGCAGAGCAGGTACCACCACCTATAGGCAAGTTGCTTCAGTCTAGAATTCACAGTGAGAGCTGCTAAATATATATTCTATTCTGGATTTCCTTGAAATTACATCAAACAAGGAAAAAGTTAGTTTTAAGGAAAAAGTTTCCCACCTTATTTCCAGGGGGAGGGGCAGGAATATCAATCATGCAAACATCCATTTAAGTGAGTTAAAGCCATCTGCATTTCCTGTTTTTTTTAAATAAATTTTGGCCAATATTCTTTTCATGTCAGTTCAAGCAAATTCCTACTAGTTAAGAACAAACCACAGAAGAAAACACTTCTTTATTACACTGCTGGGGACATATTCTCCAACTGCAGGAATCTAGCAACTGACAGCTTGCCTAAAGCACTGATGGCACAAACAATATCTAAGATTCTGGTTTAATCAGTGTTAGGCAACTCGGATCTGCATCTTTTACCATTACCAGAAAACTCTAGTGGCATCCTTCTCTTGTAGTTACTTTTTGCTTTGACTTCCCCTCTGCTCCCCTTTCCTCCAAAATTAAGTCATCAGCTTTACAATGAATGCATAAAATGTAGGCCAGAGAAAATGCTTTCTGTTCCTCCTGCCACCTCCATATACTCTCCTTATCACTAAGCTGATCTTGTATTTCACAGAGGATTGGAGCCATCCATCACTTCATGTACTGAACCAAAAAATAAAATCTGCCATTGAACATTTTTATCCTGATTAAAAAAATTTAAAAAAAAAAATGTCCGGAACACAGACACCTTCACATTGTTAAAACATGGCTTGTCATTTTACTCAAAAGCTTGTTCTGTACTGTAGGAGGTGTCATAATCTGGCTGAGATGGGACCACAGCTCAAGTCATGTCTGTTGTGGGACAAAATGAACCTTAGTTTCAATTAAGGCACCGCTTTCTCTGTAATCATAGCAAGGCTAATGGGCAACAGGATTATTTTTTCAGGTGTATTAAAACCAAACGTTTCATATGGGAACCTCAAATACATCCACTTTAGCAGAGTCAAGACATAAATGAACCTCAGTTTGACTTTGCTCTGTGAAGGCATTTCTGCGGTAGAACTGTTCCCTACAACTCAAGACTTTGAAAGCTGAGATCTTTCTGTAAAAGAAGGAAACGTAATTTTTCTGAAAATGTAGAAGATTTTTAAAATAATTGGTACTCTGTACTCATGGGAAGTGTTTTACAGAGGAGAAGCCTCAGGCTGGTTGATCCCTGTTAGAAATACACATTTTCAAAATTCTGCATATATACTGATTTTCCTTCATTTCTTATCAGTGTTTTGCCCAAAACCAGGCTCACTATTGTTCAAGAGTATCTACTTTTGCTGCATATTTTCCAGATTAATACAATTACTCCAGAACATGATGACAGACCCTATTCTTGCAAGTCCTTTGCATGGAATGCTGCACTATTTTAGTATACTGTACAAGGATTTTTTTTCTCCTACATGAGATACACTTCTCTTGATATGTGATACAGCTGTCTCCACTGAGCCCCCATGAAACGGTAGCTGAGGTAGCATGAAGAGAGAAAATTATTTACTAGGGGCTCTGCAGAAAGTCTGGGTTCCTTCACCCATACGTCTATAAAAATCTGGAAAACCAGCTCCACAATCACAGAACTACCATAGTGAAATGGACTACTCTGACATGCAGGTATATACAAAGAAATACACCTCAAAGAACTGCAAACAAATACAAGCTTTTAAAAATACAAAATGCATGCTGAACAAGAATTTTTAAATCAAGAACTTCACGTAAAGACTACTTCCTGTTTCAATACTAAAAAGAGGAAGATGAACAGGACTGAAACAATATCGTTTAGTACAGAAATGTGTGAGCTACAAGGAGAAAAAAGTCCCAGGATGACTTTTTCATCCGAGTATTGCTAAACCTACAGCAAAAAAAAGAAAAAGCCCAAGAGCATTCCCCTAGGTAGCCCTTAGTCTTCATGTCAGTCCTTGCTCTTAAAACTATCAGTGTTCGCTTTTCCGTATTTGATCTAATCAGAGACCTAGGTCCCAAGTACATGTCCTGCAGCACACAAAAGCTTTTTGCTTAAAGTGAGCAACTGTTTCAGGCCTGGTGACTTAGATAAGCAAAGTAATGGGTGGACAAAGGGTAGTCAAGGAACAAAAAAATCTTACTCAGATTTTGTAACATTTGTATCTTAAGGCAGAGAAAAAAATAATTCAGTTGAGTAAAAGAGGAATAAAGTGGGAGATCCCATATGAGAAAAGTAACAGTTTACACTAAGTCAACAATTTTTTATATCTATTTCTGTTATGCAACAACTAGCTTTGTTCATAGTCACTCCAAGATCATCACTGTCTTTTACAGGGGGAGGGGGCAAGGGGGAGAAATATAAAATGCCTATACATACCTCTTCAAAGTGTGATGGGATTTCTAAAGGTGGCCGAGACCAATATTTAATTGTTTTGTGGTGTCTCCACAGAAGAAACAAACCAACTGCTACCAGATTTACAAAAAGTAACACCAACACAAATATTAGTATAATATATCCAGCTCTGGTTGCCTCTGAAAAAGAAAAAAAACAAAAACCATATACATATGACAGGTTCATATTTATACATCATCAAATGTAAAAGTATACAGTAAGCTGAAATTTACTATACTTGGTAATCAAAGTATAATTTCCAAGGCTAGGATCACAACCCTACTATAGATGCACTTGAAACACCTGTGTTCAGAAGTAGCTTGTTTTGTGATTCCTTGTGGAAGTCACCAACTCCCATGAGCTCCTGTCCCTTAATCACGCAGCCTAAGCCAAGCTACTTGACACACTAGCAGGGCAAATGCAGAGCTGGAGGAATCCCTGCTGGCAGGCAGGGGGCAGGCGGGGAATGCAATCTGTGCTTCCACCCTGAAGTTGCCAGCAAGGGCCATTAATGCCAGGGGCTTCTCTTTCAGAACATGCACTTCTCCAGCAAAGGAGCATCATAGACTCCAACATCACAGCTCAGGGGCTTGCGATCAAATACTCGGTCACTACTACCCCAGGAGGTCAGCTCCTCTGGCGCTTCAGAAACTGCGTAAGCAGGTTTCATCTACATGTCTTCCAGTGTAGCATGCTAAAGATCGGTTGTGCCTGTGTGTTGGTGGTCACACGGAGAGATTCAAGAGAGGGACAAAGTCCACTATCTTGCACATGCTCTCTCTTCCCCTCACCCTCTCTCTTATCTCATACAAAACCACGCAGCTCAAAATGCAGAGAAGGAAGCAGGTCGAAGAGGAAAGGGATGTTCCTGTCCTGCAGGAGGCAGTGGCTGAGGGAGATTTGCAAGAGTAACACCACCTCCTTCATCAATGACTTCCTCTAAAGACCAAGTATTTGTATGTTCTTTCTTTGCATACTTCTAGAAAGTAATACCCATAGCTGTATTTATGAAGGAAAGGATGAGGGGAAAAAGTACAACACAGGCCCTCAATTACTGACTGAAAAATTCCTTATTATTTTGCCATTAATGACAATTGTGAACTACTATAAGTGATGCTCTTAGCACTCCTGACAGATACACGTATGTAAGTGACCAGTTACACGATTTAAGACTCGTGTATTACGCTCATCCCATTATATACAAAAGATAACAAAAGTCAGGTTTATACCGCTAATTTTAGTTCTGTAACACTCTGGGATGCTTTGCAGTCCAAATAAATGGAGATCTGAATGTGTCATCAATTCTACTTGAATTTCAAAACAATAAAGTGTCCATTCCTTTAGACTTTTGATTTTGAATAGTGTACTGCTTGTCTTTATCACCTGTTTAAAAGACACAAAAAAAAAGTTACTGTAAAAACCAGACCTGTCTTCAACACAAATCCCCTCCCCATATTTACGTTTCTCATTCAAAAAGCACAGATTTTATTCTTCATAATTCAGCCTTCCCAAACAAGAGAAACAGTGAAATATATTTCAACTTTCCTACTTGAATGCATTTCAAATCTCATTATTTTTAAATGAAATTAAACCTACACCATTTAAAACCATCTGTAAGGGCACGAACAGCAGAGGCATGAAAACTGATGCAAGGTCTCATTTTATCCACAATATGCTGCTGGAGGCTTTGACGCAGCTCACTGTGACAGTGAGCACAATACAGGAAGGGGGAGGGAAAAACAAGCCATGGGAAGTGTCTCCACCATCAGAGGAAGCTGACAGAAGTGTGGTTCAGTGAAGAGCTTCCACCATCTCAGTTCCTTCTACTGAAGAGGAAAACAGCTGATGGGCAGTGCAAAACCTCCACAGTCTCCACACGGCCACCATAGTCTTCTGGGAATTTTTAACCTGTAAGGCGCTAGGATAAGGGCCTCAGTGAAGCCTACAGAAGCATACAAGAGTGACTTCTTGCCTGAATCTCAAACAAGAAGGTATTTTACATATGTCAGAAAAATACACATTGGTGCAAGAGAGGAAGGAAGTGGAGGCGTTTCAGATTTAGCAAGGTCTTTGAAACAAAAGGGTTTTTTAAATATATTTTTTCTGCTTCTGATTTTTAAACATTTGACTTTAGAATGACGTTCTTTTGAATCTTCTTCCTCTTTTTTTTTTTTTTTTTTAAATGTGATTTAATCCCTCCCTACAATGCTGGCCTGTCCAGAACATAATTACCAGGGCCCCAGATAGCAGCACAAGCGCATGTGACCAATACCTCTAAGTCTCAGTACGAACAGGGACAGCTTATCCCAGCTGTGTCCAGCATGTTTCTAATAACTCTGCCTTTCTCTGCCCTAGGAACAGGCGACATCAGGCCAAAGCAGCCTGTTACTGAAGCTGCCAGCACAGACAAGCCCAGCACAGGAAAGGAGGAAGGATATTTCAGAGTTTTCAAAATTGCCTAAGCAAACTTTGGAATCTAAATGTCATTTTAAAGCCACCTTTGACACTTCGTGGATTCTCTCCCTTGATCTGCAATGTGATTTAACCTTCGTTTCATATGAAGGAAAAAAAGATGTTTTTGAAAGTTTCGTAATACATGCAATACTTGTGCCAAGACTAAATTAACTTTTTTCAAGACACCAAATAGTGACCTTCACTGCTAGAGAAAAAAAATTACATTAGTTTTCTTCCTCCACTTCTGCCGTTCTGCCAAGAGACACCGACTTATATCTATTAGTCAGAAAGGCATTATGAACAAAATAAATTAGAGAGAATTCTTACTTTTTTAGTAGTACTTGTTGTGTTCTCCCAGTAGGACACATGATACTGAAGAAAATCACCTGCTTCGGATCCAAAAGGGGGTGTGACACTAATGAGAAGCGAGTCAGAGCTTTCAGTCACGCTGTTCACTTTAGGGGGCCCTATAGTAGCTGAAAATAAACACAGAAAGAGCAGTGAACCTCTGGGATGCAGAACAGCTCATCATACTGTCTTCAGCTTTACTTAGATACTCTCAGCAAACATGCTAAATATTGACAGCTTTTTCTCAAGAAAATGAATACAACATTTTCCCATCTACTTACTGCATTTAAGATATCTACTTCATTATGAATCTAAGGGAAAAGACTTGAAAGCATAAGTGAAACTAGGTAATTAAAAAAGAAAGTTTCCTGTTAACTTTCCCTGGAAATTCAGTAAATATTCACTAGAATGTATCTGCATTTATCTGCAGTTAATGGTGATACAATTTTTTTATTTTTTTTTCCTTCAAATAGCCTGCCACATATTCCATGTTCTCTAAAAAACACAGTTTGGGTCAATAGATTGGAAGAGGAATAACTAGTTTCCTCCTCTTGCTTTGATGTCTCCATCTGCCCTATAGGGTAAAGATGATGACTTCCTTTTGTGTCATGAAAAATATTATATAAAGTACTGTCAGTCCTAATACAAGAGAGTTGTGTGATCACAGATCATATATGGTCATTAGTCATTTATCCTTTGTATCTTGACTTCTTTCACCAGTTAACTTTATCAGCATTTGTAAAACACTCCAGGATCTCAAAAAACGCAGTCATGCAAACATTAGAGTAGTTAACAGCTGCTTGCATACTGAAGTGGGGTAATTAGTAAAAATCAATCCTTGCATGCAATCATTGCTTATTGTACCTCAAAAATTCCAGCAGGACCTATTCTGTCCACTGTTACTTTAGAGAAGACTGGCCCCCATGATCTTCATATTGATAGAGAAATTTCAGTTTCTTTCTACTTCCTGTTGCTGTACAACTGCAAACACCTTGTTGTGTGTCCTCGCAAATTCCCGAAGCTCCCCTCTCAAGTGGGACAGACCCAAACATTAAAGGAAGAGAACAGCCTGACTGAGTAGCCCATGGTCTTGCTGTCTAGGAACTGATCTTGAGGGCAGTCACACAAGAATGATCACATAATGTTCCTCTTTCTCCCCCAAGAAACAGACACACAAACCTCTCTCTCCCACACCAAGCCTCTCCTTTGTCTTGTATTCCCATTAGCCAAGCGCTTTCCTAACCCCCAAAGGATCCCACTCCCAAACAATCCTGCATCACAAACAATGGATACATCACTTGTAATCTTCAGCTAGGGATTTGGGTAGTTCCTCATCCCCACACTCTTTACCACTAGAGAAAATCCAAGATTCAGAACTGAAGTCACCAGGGAAAGTATCATACTCTTTGCAGCATGGACCACCACTGCTCCTCACAAGGTATGGGAGATCTTGAACTAAAGAGTTAATATATCCATTCCTCTGCTTCGTTATCGTTTTAGAGGTATTTTTAAACTCAACATCTACTTTCTTCTAATCCTGAAACCAATCACAGCAAGGCAAAGAGCAGATCTTATAAATGTGTGAACAAGCACATTGCTGACCTTTAACAGGATTTAAAGTGTGCCTTGACCCTTCTACAATGCAGTCAGGACAGTTTATATTTATGAGAAAAGGGATCTGTTCAACAGAAACAGGTAGTTTGTACTCAGACTACCACAAATCAAGGGGGGGTGTATGTGTGCATGCGGCAGTGCTAAGTGGGGAAACAAGAAAATGGAAAACTCTCTAACATAATATATGTCGTAGTTTTTATAAGACTTAACCACCCAAGGAAACTCCTCTGTTCCTCTTTCGATACCTGTTGAAAGGGCGCACTGCTAACCCTACTACAGAGGAACTAAGTAGTATCAAATCCCTAGTGACACACAGAGACATTGTAGTCTTTGTTAACTAACACCTACAATTCTCTCACTTGGCTTTTGTACATAATAGAGTCAAAAAAGCCTAGAACGGACAACAAACATTTTTTTCAAAGAAATCTCCTTTGAGAGAGACATACTGAAATCATAAATAGCACTTACTGTTTCTCTCTGCCACAAATGGATCTGTTTCCACCCAGTCAGAAGTAACTTGCCCTAGCTCAGCCCTCACACGCAAAACAACAGTCCAGCGCCGCTCCTTAAGTGACCAGGGGAAACTGCATTCAGTCTGGGTGATACGGGTGCAGTTCATCTCATCCCACTGGTTAAAGGCACCTCTGCAATGCAAAACAAAGGACAAATATAGCATCAGCAGAACAGTGCAACCAGCTAAAATACAATCCCTCCCACCTAGACAATTTTTGTAACAACAGAGTATGTTACAAAACTACCACTTTCATGTGGGTTTAACTCCACAGCCCTTTCAGCACCTGCATCTCCTCAGTATCTGGGGAGAAATTAAAATTAGTGAGGGAGAATTCGGTAAGGCTAAAATTATTCAGGAAACTATGCAACCTTTCTGGGTGCTTTTCAGGTCTTCAATCTTTGCTCAGTGTAGTAGAAATATCACAGGCTGAAAGACTGTCAGTCTTCAGAAACTGCTTTCAGATATATATAAAAGCATCTGTAATAGACAACTCATTCTTTCATTTGCTTATTAATTTTTAGGTGTTTTGTTTTTTTCTTAACCAACTGTGTTACTGGATTAGAAGAAAATTAGTTTGGTTGGTTTTAGATCTATTTACTTACGTTTTAAAATGGACTGTATATAACACCAAGCCTCTATCCACTTTAACAGGAGACCATCTCAGTGAACTACGAAAGTTATAGGAATAAACCATCACATCCTTTGGTGCCGGTAAATGGGGAGAAGATTCTAAAGGAAGAAGAGGAATAAAAATGACTACTAAAGCATTCAAGCATACAGTAACTAACTTTTGGTCTCCAAGCTCCATCACCATATATTACATTTTCACTGCTTTGCACGTAAAACCATTCCTCCTCCTCATTCCGTTCCTAGGTGCACTAGTAGCAGTACATTTAAGTCCCTACTATCCACAAAGCACTGAACTGCAATTTACTGCTTTTATTTCTTCCACACAGAACACAGCACTGAAAGTACAAAACAGTAAACCCCACCCAGCTCCCCCATGAAGCTATAAATTAAGGTCCACTGCCACTTGTCATGACAAAAGCTCATCTATTTCAATTGTGTGCATCTCACATTTTACTTTGTTAACAACTCAGAACACCTTCTTCCTGCTAACTTGTTTGAAAACAGGGTGGTCACTTCACTGAAACTTTCCAGGAAACAGATTAAAAAAAAAAAAAAAAGCCTTCTCGTACTTAAACATATACATTCACAAACACATATGGCACCATTCCACTTGCAAGCATGAAGTTTCGCCAATTCTGAAACCGATTTCACAATGTAGAGGAGGACAGAAACCTCTGTTAAAGGCGTGCCTTCTGCTAGGAGAAACGTCCACCCAAATTCAGTCATGCTATAAACTCCTGTGGGCGAACAAAGGCTGCGAGCGCTCTTGAGCAGCTTGTCAGGAGACGAGCAACGCAGCAGCGGAGAGCAAAGAGCTGTGTCTCTAGTACGGGAGAAGAACCACTTCTCTGCTAGCCCAAGCAGAGCAGAGGAAGAAGCCGTCTATTGGGACTGGAGCATGGCCAAAGGCCAGGCACCGAGCTGGGCACGGAGGGGTAGAAAAACCAGTGGAGGGAAGGAGGGCAGCCAAGCAAAAGGCAGAGAACCAAGGGCTGGGGAAACAGGGGCGAGTGAAGTAGAGAAAGCCCGATGAGAAGTGGGGGAGCAGCTGGAGGGAAATGTTAGCTGGCAAACAGGACAAAACAGCAGGCTGGAGAACCAAAAACCACAGAAAGACAAGACGACCAATGGCAAGGAACTGAGATAGCCCAAAGAAACAGACTAAGATTACCACAAGTAAGCTGCGGCGAGGAAGACAGGAAAAGGCAGTTATCAAATGCCCCTAAAACCAGAAAAGCATCACACTTTTAACCACAGCACTGCAGTCACTCAGGAGGGAAGGGCCCTGGGGAGGTCTCCAGTCCAAGTCCCTGCCCCAAGAAGGGCCAGCTCTGACATCAGAGCAGGCTGCTCAGGACTCTCTCCAGGCAGGTCCTGGAACCTCCAAGGACAGAGCCTGCACAGCCTTGCTGGGCAACGGCTTCACCACCTGCCTGTCTTAAGAGGGAGAAAGGTTTTCCTTCTACACTTGACTTGTATTTATTTCTCCATGTAGTGATCCCCTTACACCATTAAACATACTAGATCAACAGGTCCTAAGGTCAAAGATACCCATGACACGACACGATATGATATTCCACATGGTAAGATTTCATTTTTGTTCTTAAGGTAACAGTCTCCTAAGATACGGTTTGTTTATTTTTACACAAAAAAGATCAGAAGACCAAGCAACTTAAGCTAAATTCTGTCCCCAGCCTTCTTTGGCAATATGGGGATAATGTTAAAAAGTTTCTTCTTTTTGATTTCTACTTCTGATTTTGATACACAGCACTAGACAGCACACTGATGCTGACAGCACTATCTTTCAGAAGAGACATTATGCCAGGCTCTTAACATCCTCCATGTACAGGTAAAAGACAACATGAATCTTCATAAAGTTGCATTAAACCCTAAGTCCAAAATACCAAAGAACTAGTTAAGCTCTCGAAGTTTTAATTAGGTATGTTAAAAGTTGAGGCTAAGAAACTAGTGAGTAGTGCTTTTAAGTAAACGCACATTGCCTTAGGCTACAGATCGATCATTCAGCATTGCATACCTGTCTGAGATTCCTTACAGTTAGAAACCATAGCTAAACTACTAATCTCTCACATAAAGGCCACTAAGTAACCTTTTCTTTATTCAAGACAAGTTTTCACTTTCCAGTCACGTAGATTCTTTCTTGCACTCTCACTGCTGGTCTGGCATGTGGCAAGGTATCTCACACCATCAGTAATCTGTGCACTCAGACATCCGATACAAACTAATTTTACAAAATTCAAGAAAGCTGTCAGAACGAAACACAAGTACTAGCATTTTTTTTCCTTCTCTCCTCTCCCTCTTATCAAAAAGAAAAAAGGAAAAAGCAATGAAGGACAAGGGCTGGTACTTCTTCTCCTCAATCGAGACTGCACACTGATTATTTTGCCTTATATTAGCATTCAGAAACAGATCATTTCCCCTACCAGCTTCAAAAACACTGAAAAAAAACTATCAAATCTATGGCTCTGTAGTTGATCATCAACGTGCTATACTACTGCACTAAGGAGCGGTTTCTGTAGCACACCAAAGGAACGCATTCATATTTTGGTTAGATATCTCAACTTGACAAGGGAAGTTACTTAAATTTCTGAAATCACACACTGAACTCCATAACGATCATTAGCTTGCATACCCAAAGTAACAAAATGCCCACTTCAGAAAAAAAGCACATATATATATATATATATATATATGCAAGTATCCTAGATAAAAAACCCAAACTACCTTAGCCAGGGAAAGGCAGAAACGCCCTGTCCTTTCTGTCTGGAAGATGGTCTTGCTGAACCGGTTCTTTTAAAGCATCTGCCAAACAATGCTCAGATTGTTTTTTCCTGATGCAGAGACTTCCTAACTCTTCAAGCCACAAGTCAAAGCTTTCACATAGCAGAGTGTGAAGCCACAAGTTACAGTGAGTGAAAGCAGCTCAGCTTGGCCTAGCCATCTGTTTCACAGACTCCATTCCCACTCCTGAATGATTTCTGATCCCTTCCCCTGCATCAGCCTTAGACCACATCATCTTGCTAAACAGCAAAAAAGAAGTCTCGGGGGTTTTGGATGGACTTTTACTGTTTTAGTGTACCAAACTGGCTTCTCATATTGTCAGACAAGCACCAAAGCCTACAAAAGGTGAATAGCAGAAGTGTGTGGCCAGGTGGGGACGGGTGATGACAGCTGGCTATTCTTTTGGCTCGGATTTTAATACGTAGCATCTCCATTTGCAACAGAAGAAACACAGCACGCTGTGCCTACGAGAGAGAGAGAGCGCAGAGAGGGAGGAGGCCCTGCGTAGAAGCCGAACACCAGAACAGCTCCCTGGGAAATCCCACTGCTGCCGATGGCGTGGGACTGGGCAACACTGACCGCAGCAGGTCCCCACGGCTCGCCTCAATCCACCCATGGGCATTTGGGCTCTTAAGTCCAGCCACGGACTGCAGGCCTGGAACGGCAGCTGCCTCCAAACAGCCGGAGAGCCCCACGGGACTCACCAGTCACAGGCTGGCCAGCCAGCCCTTGACGAACAGGAGAAAACGTGACAGCGGATGTGCTGAACTCATGGAGGTACCCGAGTGCCTGAATAAGGACCACGCTGTATGCATACCTCATTCAAGACGTGTCACAGCAGCTCTTCCACACTTTCCGGGATACACACTGAAGCCAGCATTGTACCAGCTATAGCTCAGACCCGACCCGAAGAGCAAACCTCCCCTCCCCCCAACAAAGCACGTACATCGAAGTCTAAATCCAATCCTACCGAAACCGTCAATTCGCAGTTGATGAACGGGTGCCACATCGCAAACTACAGCCACATCAACGACTTATGCCGTACCAATGCCCCTCGAGGCTGATCCCGTGCAGGTTTCAGCCGCCCCCCCACAGACGCGGCCGGTTTGGGGCCAGGCTGCCCGGCAGCTGGCCGCAGAGCCAGCCTCGGGCGGGGAGGCGAGCCGGTGGCAGCCCAGACGACGGCAGATTTTCGAAGAGCAGGGGCTCGGCAGGAGGAACCTGGCCTTGTCCTTCAGAGGGGCTGGCACAGGCGGGGTGAGGGAAGGGCGAAACCCGCCACGGCCCAGCTCTCCCCACTGCCGCCCCCCCCGCCGCCTATCCCCGCTGCGGCTCCGGCAGCCGCCGAGGCTCCTTCAGGGGACGGGCTGAGAGGCACGGCCCCGCTGTCCCCCACCAGCCCCCTCCGGGGCCGCCCCAGCCCGGGCCCTCGCCCCACAGGCTTCCGCCGCCTCCCGGGCCGGAAGCCCGCCGGCGAGGAGGCACCCAGAGAGGCGCAGGCCGGGCGGCAGCCTCCAGCGAGCCCCGCGCCGCCGCCCACCCCCGCAGCGAGCCCCGCGCCGCGCCGCACCCACCTGCGCCCGAGGCCCGGAGGGAGCCGAGGAGGAGGAAGAGGAGGAGGAGGAGGAGGAGGAGCGGCGCCCGACACGGCATGGCCCGGCTGGCAGCGCCCCGCCGCCCGGCCCCGCTCGCCGCCAGAGGCAGCTCGCCGGTCCCTGAGGAGCGGGGCCGGCGGCGAGCAGGCCTAGCGGGGCCGCCTACACCCCCGCGGCCCGGCCCGGGCTGCGGCTGCTGGCGGGGTCCGCTCCGCCGCCCGGCCCGGCCCCGCTCCGCCCCGCCCCCGCCTGCGGGGAGGCAGAGCCCGCCCTCGGCCCCGCCCGCAGCGCCGCGGGGGGCTGGGGGGGGGCCGGGCCGCCGGGCTCCGGCGGGCGGACTCCGGCGGGCGGCGGCGGGCGGCCCCCGGAGTCGCCGTCTGCTGCGGGCGGACCCCGGCCCGGCCCGGCCGGGCGTCAGGGCGGGCTGTGGGCGGGCCCCGCGGCCCGGCAGCGCCTGCGGTGGGGGCGCGGAGGGTCGCGTGTGCGTTCGCGGCGTGCGGTTGACGTGAGGAAGTCTTGCCATGAGGTGGTTAAGGTTCCCGGGCTTTCTCTGGCTGCATCGAGCGTAACACCAGCCCGCGGTTAAGCCTAACCGCGTACCTTGAGCTGATGCTATCGATTACACGACATCGCCCTTAAAAAACCTGGAGGCGATGCCGGGGGCCTGCAGTCCTCCCGGGTGATTACAATTTCGGTAGAACAGTTGTTCTTAAATAATTCACGAGGCAGGGACCTGTTGTTTTTAAGAGCTTGGACGCGACTTCGGTTGGAAGCACCCGAAAGCAGAGGGGTATTTCGTACGTCTCCTGAACAAAGTCAAACGCTTCAGAGGGAAAACACATTTTATTAGTACAAGATTGGGCAGTCGGCAGAATTATGACCGGCAGGACTGCCAGCAGAGGAAACCGTGCAGAGCGAGGGTACTTAAAGCGTCTTTAATTAATTTTAATAAAGGGGACCTTTGGCCGCCTGAAGGCTCCCTGAGCAAAGTGTAGAACACTGCATCGGATTTCTGACAAAAGGAAAGCAGGCAAGTACAGCAGGAGTATCTTGCGTTCAGAGCTCCAGGTAAGGGCTGGGCAGCTTTGATTTCCAACTAAGCTTGTATGAATCACTTGATTTCACTGCAGTTCAGCTCTTCCTCAATCGAAAGAGAGATTCCTCCCTTTCTCTTGAGTCCTGCATGGCCTGCTCTTATCAATTGCAAGCTTTCAGAGCACAGATCCTCCTTTTGCTGGGAGGTACAGTAATAAAACAGGCCAGAATCTCAGTCAAAGCCTTTCAACACTGACACAAATTATAAAAGCTAGAAAGGAGTATAAACAAAGGCGGGGGAAAAAAAGCAAATGCTGAAAAGCTGACTGGTTGCTTGGTTGCTTGATTGTCAAAAGAAGATGGGCTAGAAGGGGATGGTAGAGGTTGAAGTCATTCAGTTATAGGCTGAGCCTGTTTTCTCTGTGCTTAACATGTCTGACCTCTTTTTGAACCCTTCTGGGAAGAGTGACTCAACTCTCTCAGTCAAGCAGCGCTGTTCTACCAAAAGCTTCCCACTCCACAAGCTTCACTTTGGGATTTCCCCAGTGCCAGGCCTGTGCTGAGACACAGATTCTTTAATAATGATGTCTGAAGCCAGTGGAGGTATTTCAGTCATGCGCTGTTAGCATGACTTGTGGAGCATTTCTGGCAGCAGGTAGCCAAGCATGTAGCTGGGAAAGCCATTGGCAATTTCTAACTGTGAAACTTAAATAGCAAAAGGGCATGTCCAGAAGGTATGTTAATTTCGATGGTATCTCTAATTCATGCATTAATGAGATTTTGATTCACAGAGGAAATTAGGTATGTTAAAGAACAACCCAAAACATGAATTCTGAAGTGGGGTTTCCCTCTACCCTTGCACTGAAAAATACATATTTACTGCATTTGTTAAAGAAATCCCATAACCGATCATGTGTGTTTTCCCTTTGCCAAACCAGACAGGAAACTTTTGCAGGCTTTTGGTTTTGCCGCAGCTGATCTCTCTCTTACCTTGAGCTTCCTATTCAGTCAAAACCCAAGAAATTATTCCCTTAAAGTCTAGCAGACTCTTAAGAGGGAAGTCAAAATGACTAGTTGTGCCTTCATGAAAAAAGGGTAAGGAAAATACATGGTTTTCACCATCAGTGGATGAGGCATGACTTCTTAAGACTGCTAGCTTAAGGAGAGCTGAAGAGAGAGAGGACAGAACTGAGAATAAATAATGGTTTAATGAAGACAGAGAGAATAGAGAACTGGAGTCAATGCAACATCTGATCCTATCAATCATCTCCAAAAGAAAAAAAAAATTAATTAACCCAGGAAATCTGTAGAACCTACAGGAGTTCAGAGAGAATTATGTATATTGCTTTCTTTTCTTTTGAGCTTAGGAAGCAAAAAGCAAAGTTAATGTCAAATCAGAAAGTAAGGGATAAATTATTTTTTCTTGCTGGTCCCCTTCCCTCACTTAAAGCTATCAACATGAGAAAGTGAAAGGTAGCAAATGAAGGTAGAAAGAAATACATTTCAGAGGAGAAATACCTCCATCTAACACTGCAAGTTACAGGCTTTTAAAATCATTGAGAAGTCTTATGTGTAGAAAAAAAGAAAACTCGTGATGGCACATAACTGCAATAGAATGACATAGTAAATAGTTTTGGGTGTATTTCACCAATGCAAACTATTTACTATAAAATCCCAGCCTTGCCAGTTATTATATGTGGATCCCTGGGTTCACCCTTGTAAAACTGAAACCAACTCATCCATAAGAAGATAGTTAATCAATATCAAGGCAATCATTTTTCTGCAGCCAAATTTATGGCGCAGAATCTCGAAAAAAACCTTGAATCCAGAAAAGATAAGGAATTTTTCCAAAAATGACACATAGATAGAGGTGAAATGCATCCATTGTAAGACTTGGGGATACCTCATACATCAGGTAGTGATTGGTAGGTGAACAATTTTGGGACCACAGTGGTCTAAGAGGGAAATCAACCACGTTCCTTGTGTTCCTCCACTACCCCTCTTCTAGGCATCTCATGTAAGGAATCATGGCTAACTCAGTTACGAAACCAAAAAAAGGAAGGAGATAAAAAGAAGAATCCCCCTTCCCCCCTCAATTTGTAAATGACCAAAAATTTTTAACAGGCACTGGAATTCATCTGTATATTTCATCAATATATCTGTGGTATTTACGCTGCCGACGTTTCAAGTAGTATGAACTTACAGATGCTTGCAAAATATGTCATTAATGTGCAAGAAACAACACAAATGTACTAAGAACAGGAAATAAAAGTAAACACACACAAGAAGGCCCACTCCTGTTCAAACTATACTTCAGCAAGCCTTAAACAAATTAAAAGCCTTATTTTGACAAAAGCTAGCTCTTCAAACTCTGACCTCTTTACTTCCAACTCATGGTGTTTGCTGCTATGATTTTTACTCTTCTTCCTGGAAGAGAAACGTAATTCAGTTGTTTGATACTGGCCTAACATGGAAAAAAAAAAAGAAAAAAAAGAAATCTTGTAGGAAAACCATACTGGTCTGTTCAGACACAAAGCCTCCCCCTGCAAAATTTGCTTTGGTAGCTCTAGAAGTTTCCCCTATGTCTGACAGAGCCAATGCCAGCCAGCTCCAAGACGGACTTGCTGCTGGCCAAGGCCGAGTCCATCAGTGGCAGTGGTAGTGCCTCTGTGATAACATATTTAAGAAGGAAAAAAGTTGCAGGACACACGGAAACAGCAGCCGGAGAGAGGAGTCAGAACACATAAGAGAAACAACCCTGCAGACCCCCAGGTCAGTGAAGAAGGAAGGGGAGGAGATGCTCCAGGCACCGGAGCAGAGATTCCCCTGCAGCCCGTGGTGAAGACCATGGTGAGGCAGGCTGTCCCCCTGCAGCCCAGGGAGGTCCACGGTGGAGCAGATATCCACCTGCAGCCCGTGGAGGACCCCATGCCGGAGCAGGTGGGTTCCCAAAGGAGGCTGTGACCCCGTGGGAAGCCTGCGCTGGAGCAGGCTCCTGGCAGGACGTGTAGCTCTGTGGAGAGAGGAGCCCAGGCTGGAGCAGGTTTTCTGGCAGGACTTGTGACCCTGTGGGGGACCCAGGCTGGAGCAGTCTCTGCCTGAAGGACTGCAGCCCATGGAAGGGGCCCACGCTGGAGCAGTTTGTGAAGAACTGCAGCCCCTGGGAAGGACCGAAGTTGGAGAAGTTCATGGAGGACTATCTGCGATGAGTCCTCCCCCTGAGGAGGAGGAAGCGGCAGAGATAACGTGATGAACTGACTGTAACCCCCATTCCCCATCCCCCTGCACCACTGGCAGGGGTAGGTAGAGAATCTGGGAGTGAAGCTGTGCCTGGGAAGAAGGGAGGGGTGGAGGGAAGGTGTTCTGAGATTTGGTTTTATTTCTCATTACCCTACTCTGGTTGATTGGTAATAAATTGAGTTAATTTTCCCCAAGCTGAGTGTGTTTTGCCCATGACAGTAATTGGCAAGTGATCTCTCTCTGTCCTTATCTTGACCCACAAGCCTTTTGTTATATTTTCTCTCCCCTGTCCAGCTGAGGAGGGAGGGGGGAGTGATAGAACAGCTTTGGTGGGCACCTGGTGTCCAGCCACGGTCAACCCACCACACGTATATACCACCCTCTGTCTTTGAATGTACAAGAGAGTGAACAAGTATTTTATCTACTCACAAATGCATGGAAAGAGGTGATTTGGGGTGGTGCTAAAGAACTGATAAACATCTGTTTATTCTCTTTCTATTGTCCCTTGACACAGCCACCTAAGTCTTGGTCCCCCATGGTGAGACAACTCTCTTCTCTGTCAGTCGGTCTTTAGCACCCATATCTGTTTCGCTCTCCCAGCTGCATTTATGCTCCTCCAGCTGCTGTAGGATCCATTTCTGATGCTTCCTCTTGAAAAAAGGTGAGGGAGAGCAAAGAAGAAGAGAATCCAAAACTGCAAGCGGAGCCAGGAAAGCAACTGGGAGAATAAGCGTGTGCGAACTGCTGCACTGCCAGCCAGCATCATGGCAGTCAGGCTGCAGCGATGCCTGCGCTCAGAAGGAAATCCTGGGTAAAACAGACTTCACCCTGCAAGGAGACATGAGCACCCACAGCTACCAGCAGTGCCTGCACCCTGCTCCGGCCCCAGGGAGTGTCAGAAATGCTTGAGTTTGCATGTGAGCCTGCACACTTGGTATTCTGGTGACTCTGGCAGCAGGGGGGGCCTGATGAGGTAGGCACCAGGGCACAGGTTTTCCAGGTCAGCACCTTGAGGAGTCTGACTTCTCACCAGCTCGTTGCTGAGCCTCATAGTCTTCATCGTCTCTCAGAAATCAGCAACTCTGGTAGTAAGATCGGTGTGTGCTAGTTTGGGAATTCATTAGTTCAGTGCCCACTATGGAGAAAGGCTCTGCTGCTGACTACAGGGGATTCCCACAGCCTTACACAACCAGAAAACGCCTGAGTCATGTGAAGTGAGGTTTTAAAGATCAGCCCTCTCCTCAGGGGAAAAACATTACCTTATTTCTCTGTTCTGAGTTAAGTTTATAAAGTGAAAAAGAGAGTTAAGGAAGCTATGTCACACTAGTAGAGAGATTTGCTTTGTGTTTTAGCTAGTTTTTGAGTTTTAATTGGAAAGTTGGTGCTGTCATGCTTTGCAATTCAATCTTGAGCACAGGGAAGTGTTGTCTCTAATTGCAGGGCATAATAGTTAGCAGTTAATATCCAGGCAAAATGTAAGTAGGAAATATTTTTATTTTTTAGTATTTAATAGAAATGTATTACAGCGGGAGCTTGGCCCCACTAAACTCTCTGCAGGTTGTGTTCTCACACTCACATGCACAGCAGCAAGCTGTACTCATATGAGGCTGAGGCTCAGGTTATACTGTTTGTGCCTGTCAAAAGGAAAGAAGACAGAGCGATCAGGAAGAAAAAAAGAAACACCTCTCTCCCTTGATCTTGTTTGCATATTCTGAATTAGAGCATTATTTAGGATATCTACTGGTGAATTGAGCAACTAGAATAGGCTTACCTAGAGGCCAATGGATTTGAGCCCATTGGATTTGAGCCCATTGTGGTGTTTGCATTTCAGCATGCTATGGTGCTTAAAAAAAAAAAAAAAAAAGTTTTAGCAGTTCATTTACAGTAACTGTCTGATGAAATAAAGTCTCCTAGAAACAGAGAGGAAGTATAATCAGTTAGTCATGGCATGCCTACTTAGAGCAGTTTATATAAGCAGCAGAAACAGAGAAGTGCTTTTGTGGATAGATAAACACCCCGTATCTGCTATAGATAAACTTGTCTTCCAGATCATTATTTCTAAGACAAGGCATGTCTTGATGTCTGAAATTGATCATTAATTTAAGATGCCTGGGCGTCTTGTTGATAGTTGTAAATAGCTTTATTAACAAAAAGATTACAGTGACAGAAAAAAGTAAGTTCCTCAAATATTGACATTTAGATGCAGAATTGTTTGGAAGATACAATTTTTAGTGTGGGAATTTTCAAGGGGACATGGTAGGAGGTTAAAACCTAAGTGCCCTAAGGCACATTACCTGATCAAATATAATTTCTGGTAATGGAAGGCTTGTGGCACTGGGAGATGACTTACAAAAGCACCTCTAGAAAACATGAGTGTCCCAAAACAGTTGCATGTAAATAATTCACCTTTCTCCTTTGAGTTCTTGTCTACATATACATTTCTACTGTAGCCAAGTACAGGCAGTGAACACTTTACAATGCCTGTGAAAGAATCCCTGGCTTCCTACCTGACCAAAAGCCAAGCTAACCGCACAGTCAATCGCACTGTAAAGAGGGGGCTGCGTCCCCTCTCTGGCTTGTGGCACTGGTCTAGCCCGCTGGCCTGGCTGATTTGCCACAACTCTTCTCGGGGTTAGTTGAACCGATGCATCCCAGCACCATGTAGTTGCTAGATCCAACACAAGGGAGTGAGGAAGGAGTTGGGAGATGAAGGCTTGAGGCTGGGGTAGAAGAGAAGCAACACTCCTCCAGTCCGACAGCTGTAAAATCAGCTCTTCTATAAGGTCGAATCTCAACCTGCAGGACTGCCTTACCCTTAGCAACATCTCTCTTTGATGCATGAACTGGACCATAACGCTTACTGAAAAGCACAAGTGGAGATCTATAACATGACCTTCTGAATCTCACCTGTTACTGGAATTTCAAATGGATGTTGCCAACACCACTCAGGCTCTTGACGAACAAAATCCTAGTCAGACTTTGAGGCCCTGTCTCAGCTCCCTCAAAAGTTTTCAAAAACAGCTTTCCACTGGGACATCCTCCTCTGGGCACAGACTAGGATGGTTAAATCACCTTGTCTTCAGGCTATGAGAAAGCATGCCTAAAGTAAGAGAAGGCTCAAAAGTAGAGCTTTGAATTTTGTAAGACTTTGGAAGAAAACATATGGATTCACTCAAACCAGATGATTAAATTCTGGCACCACCTTAGGTTCTGTTTGAAATTTATCTCAGATAATTAGTTCTTAAAAAAAAAAAAAAGGAAGGGGGAAAAAAAAAAAAAGACTAACAACATTTATCTTTAGGGCCTGAATCTCTCCCACCTATCTAATGGAAATAACTGCTACCAAAAAGTCAGACATAATGAACAACAGTGGAAACAAACTGCTCAAAGCGTGTTCTCTTGCAACAAGACTAAGGCCATGCAGCTGCTGGCTGCTACTGCATTGCTTCTCCTTCCTTATATATTTTGATCATTTTTAGCCTTGTATTGAGTAACAGGAAACTATTTGCTTTTGTCAGGGTTTTCTTTGTTGGTCTCTCCCCTTTCCCCCAGTTTACTGAGCTCTGGTGAAACTAGCTCTTGCACAAGACAAAGGATGGAACTACTGTCCGGGGAAGTGTGAAGGCAGCAGGTAGGTTGGCTTAGGGTGCCGTGAAATGACAGCCTGTGTTTAAATCCTGTTAAGAAACTGGGTCCTTCACAGGAAGAGTCTAGATAGGCCTTGCAAAAGAGATATAAACAGAATGGGGAATGAAAAGTCAAAGCAGCTGTCAAAGGACTTCTGTTTACTTCATACAGAAAAATGAGAATTTTTCCAGATTCCAAATTGCAACCCAAAGGGAAGAGAAACAAGCATTACAGATAGGAACATAATTGAACCTCAGCCTGTGAATGCCAGCTATTTTGCTTTATAGGCTTTTCTGGAGGACAGCCACTTGCTGTTATTGCTCCATTTTTTTTGGAGAAAGAGGAGGAAAATTGCATGATTATATTTGTCTCAGCCTTCCAGCATCCAAGTGATGGGGCATGTGCTAAGAGTCAAGTGAAGAATTTGGCCTGGCAAACTGACAGAAGATCTGGAAGCAAAGACAGAGACCCAGTTTTTCACAAGAAGAGCCTTACGAGACCCTGATACTAAAACTATGTGGGCCCCGTGGGTGCCCACAGAGCCCACTCCTGTCCTGACATAACCTCATTTGGTGACAAAAGATCTGGGGAGAATTCACATCTCAGCTTTTCCAAATCAGAATGGCTTAACACAGGGAGAGACCAGTTTGCAATTTTTATTGACCTCTGAGGCAAAGATCTTTGTCTTTAGTTGTCCATAGCTATGAAATATGCTTTAAAACAAACATTTTCTGAATGGCCAGTTTGGCAGGGAAAAACTCTCACAAAGTCCATCAATGAAACTCAGTCTCTGGGTGCTAAATAGATCTAAAAGTTGACTTCTGCTATACTACTTTGCACGGTTAAGAGGATCACACTCCACTTTGCCATCTGTGTAACATGGTGATATTACGTACCATTCCCTGAATATGATGTCCTGTGATACCGGGAAGAAATATTTGGCAGGCTTTAACTGCAGGCACTCTGGTTGCAGCATAAGTGTCTTCTAAAGTTTAAGAGGGCTCAAGCACTCAGTCTCACAAGGCATATTCCCAAGCAAACAAGGCAGCTACGCAGCTGGCAAACTGAGGAGTGGGAGGGGAGTGAAACAGAGACCAGGACTTTAAAGATAACATTATCATTTTCTGAGGTGCGGAATCTCTCTAAGCCAGTCATCCCATTTGGGTGGTCCCCTTTTGCCTGAACTGACCACTTAGCATTCAGTCCTCCCAAAGTCTCTGTGCATTCGTGGAAAGACAAAGAGAGGGATGTGACTCTAAATTAGGAAAGGTTTGGGATCAGTATGAAGCCAAGATACTTCTGATACAGGACTTAGATGTGAAGTCAAAATACACAGCTTGCAGACTGAGAGATGTGAATTAGTCCCTTTATTGAAAGGGATTACAGATGCTAGAATAACTGTACCAAATTTTAAAATATGTAGATAAAAGCACTTAGGTTCCTGAGATCTAAAATGAGCCTCGAACCACCACTCTTCCAGGAAGTAACCAGGAAATAGTGACTGTTACACCTCTTTCTCTGAAGGTGAATAGGAACTGAATCCATCACTCTCAGACTGAACAATATTATAAGAATCTCCTCCAACAGGAGATTGAGTAAGGTCCCTGAAAAAGAACTAGGCAAGATGGGTTTGGAAATGGTAATGCTTTAAGTTAGTTCTAGACATCATAACTAAATGCCGTCTACTTGTCCAACATTACAGTCTGCCAAGTGTGATTAGACATTTACTGCAACACCCTTTGCGGACGGTAATTTTGGGGACTCTAAAGGGGAACTGGTGACTAAAGCTGGGAAAACTGTATTGATTTGTGTCCTTTCGGTTACTTCTCAAAAGTTCTTTAGAATCAAGGGCTGCAGTACAAATATGGCTGAACTAATTTAATGCATTAATGAAAACTGCTTACATCTCAGAGGCTTCTGTATGAGAACGTTTTCGCAAAAGAGCAGATATATAGTATGGGCAGAAAGCAGTTTTCCTCCTAGGGGTAGGACTTGAGATCTTAAAAGTTTTCTGGAAAAACCTTGGTTGAACAAAGCACGTAATTCCAATTGCTAGATACTATTTTCTGCAAATACTAAGCCCTCAGCACTTCAAAATGGAAATTTGTGGCTCAGACTGCCTCTGAAGGACAACTGATATGGCAGTGGATCTAGCAGGGAAGATGAAGGCACTGGGAGAACCCAACCTTCTGCCAAAGATGCATCCAGACCTCTAGTATCTGATACAGACTTTGTAGAGTTTCTCTGCAATGTAAACAGATTGATCCTGCGACTAGAGAAAAGACACTGCTTTATGTATAGGCAATGGCATTCCTTGATGGTCTCTGACACAAGGACAAGGAGTGTTACTTGTCTTTGATCATGCATGAGCAGGTAGGAAATCACAGCTGAAGATGTAACACAAAAGGACCTGGAGCTTTGATGACCCTCTCCTGTAGTCACTGTAGGTAGAGAGACAATGGAGCAAAGGTGAGGGAACTATCAAAGATCTCATGCTGCTTCTGGAGTAGGCGAGATCTGGTTTTCTGATGAAGAATACTCTGAGGCCACACCAGAGAACAAGGAGAGTCTCCTTGCTGTTTTCTGGAAACAGCACCATAGAAGCCTTAGTCTTGACTGTTAGTTGCTAACCATCATCGCTTGCACACTCAGCCTTTAGTTGAAAAGCGAGGCTGGTTATACCAACACATGCTCTATTTTCTTTGTCAAAGCAGTAAAGATAATGACAGTGGCTCTTGCAGGAGAGGAGACCCTTCCACTACAAGAAACTTGCCTATGGGCAGCCAGAGTTTCAGAGTGGTATACAGAACCTGTGAAGAAGAATCAGTATGAAGAGAAAGTGGGGGATGAGGGAAAACTGGTCATACCAGCAAAGTGAATAAGCTTTTAGGAGGTCAACAAGGGCCTTACAAAAAAATAAGGCAGTTTGCTAGGAAGGCGTGAAAGGAAATTTGCTATGACTCAGTCAAGAAATTCAGAAGAACTGAGAGGAGGGGCACGCTGCTCCTTTTATAAACATATAGGGCATGTACAGACAGGAATGACTGATGCAGCCAGGGTAAAGAATAGTCTAGCTAGTACACCATGGACATGTAGGCTTCTTATTGTGGCTGCAAATCTAGGTTTGTATGTGAAGGAGAATTTAGACTGTACCCCATTTATACATTTACAACCTTAATGCCAGCACAAGTTAAAAAAGAAAGAGCAGGGCCCCAGTCCTGCAGACCGAGCTACAGCAAAAAACCATACATGTTTTCTGGGGCTTCATTTGCAGGAATAGGGCCTGTAAACTCAAAGGAGGAAACAAACTCCTAAAAACTTTCGGTGGAGAACATGCTCAAGAGGAAGGCAGATACACCAGTGTGTCTAGGCATGTACATACGCCACACACGTTTATTGAGAAATGATTTAAGAAAAATCTTTTTAAGCCTCTCATGGAAAGATTTAAAGTTTTTGAGGTATCATCATTCCCATAGGGGAAAGACACAAAACTGCTAACATCATTTAGATTTTTCAGCTTTCTAATTATGAACTTTCTTGTGTGTTTTACTTTAACACAAAAAGATAAGAAACTGTGTGCTATGATCTTTATCATATGCGGGAAGGAAGAGACATGCTATCATACAGAGCTACAAAATCCCCCTTCTGGCCTTTCAAAAAAACCCTCTCAAGTTGCATAAGAACACAGGGCCAGGGACACAGAGGTTTGACAGCGGGGATGACTGGAGGGTAACACCTTAGATCCTACCAGGCCACAAACAAAAGTAGTTCACCTAGCAGGAATTTTTCTGGCAAGTCTGTGCATACATTTACATGCACTGTAAAAGACCTTTTGGCTCAAATGCCAACAGGCACCTTTCTTGGGATATCACGCAGGGTCTTATGGCTAGACCTTTTCTAGGATTGCTTATATGACAACCTCCCTCAAATGCCTAGATCTTTGGGAGCTCAGTATATGTTTGTTTTGTATATTATGAAATGAATCATCTTCTCAGTGTAAGGTTATATGGAAGGAGAGTGCCTACTCCTTTAAAGGCATCTGGTCCAGAAGGTATTCCAGCAAGGTTCTCTGATCTCTTGTCAATTAGGAAACCAGGGGAAAAAAGGGAAACCAGAAAAAAGTATACAGAGACACAGACCTGACAAAACAAACCTCACCACTCACACTACTAGATGGACTCCTCAGAAACTACAGGAACCCCTCCCAGGCCTGGGAAGTCCCAATTTGGAATCTGTGACTGATTAAGATTGTGAACGAGGGGAATCCCAGGCATCTGGCTGGGAGGTGTTCAGGAATCAAGAGAGCTGTATAAACCGATGAGAGGACATGCAGAGGGAAGGGGAAGCAGGAAGGAACAAAGAGGGGTGTAGACAGAAAAGGGTATAAAAGGGGCTGGTTGCATGTAAAACAGGGCCAGTCTGTACGCTTGTCTGGCTGAGCCCTGTGCCTAATCACTGCAGTCTGTCCTATCTTCTTGTATCTTATTGTTAAATCTTAACTATTTATTTCTCCGTGCAACCTCATTCTCTATCCTGAGCGTATGTGTACAGCAAGGACTAAGTGCCAGCTACTGGCGAGAGCTGCATGTGCGAGAGTGGAATTGACACCAGCTCCTGGAGTCAGACCAGGGGTGTGGTGTCAGCTACTGGAGTAGGGGTCTTTAACCTCCCGCCATTGGGGCAGGAACGGTGTGTGTCCTGAAAACCAGGTCCTTGGGGGGACTAGCAAGAGCGAGGCGAGTGAGGGGCTCAGCACCGGCAGCTAGAGCCTGTGTGCCTGGCTGCTGGCAAGGGCAGGGAAACGACATGTGTCTATATCTTCCCTAATCCTGGTCTGCATGGAGCATACGTGTGTATTTGCTAGCAAACTCCACGCTGGACTAGCCAGCAAGCAGGCAGGCAAGGGTTTGTGCTGGTATCCAGGGGAACTTGCGAATGTGGAGTGCCAGTGGGACAAATGGGTGAGTGCATGTCTTTGCCGGCAACCATCAAGCTGGACTAGCCAGGGAGCAGGGGACCATGAAGCAGGGAAGAGGGTCTGGGACCAGGACAGGGGTATACTAAGAAGGTAGAGGGGCCATGCTGGTACTTGGGGGATCAATAAATGTGTCCGTGCAAGCTGCTGTCTGTACCAGCTGAAAAGGAGTGAGAGGACTTGGCTGTTTGTGTTTTACCTTGTCTGTGGCAGTCTGCATAACCAGCCATGTCCGTGTCCCCTGTGTGTGTGCCCCTGGGACGTGCTCAGCTTTGCTACTGCTTGAACCTGCAAACAGGATAGTAGCCACATCCTTCAGCCTGGTCAGAGACCCCAGGTCCTTGGGCTGGGCTCCAGTGGCCAGGCAGGACAGGGTCCTGAGGCACAACAGCTGGAGAAGGGTGAAAAAAGACAGAAATTGGCAAAGCTAACAGTGATCTATACACATGAAACCTGTTACAGTATTAAAGAACACAGAAATTTCGTTTCCTTTGTCAAACACCTTGTGGCACACTACGAATCATTTCACTAACAGTACCTGAAAGCTATTTTGGAAAGGGACCTCTTTCTGAAGTTTTACTGTGTTACTAGAACATGCTTACTCCGAGGTTTCTGTAGAAATGCTAATTAGAACACTCCTCACCCCCCCCCCCCCAAAAAAAAAACCCCAAACAAAAACCCCAAGGAAGTGGCAATGCTGAAACAAAAGGGCTGAGAAGTGTTTATAAGTATCGGCTAATATGGATATACATATATATCAGTCTAACCTCGTTTACATATGCAAGACTCAGGGAAATCTGTGCTAGAGGGAATGGATTTTGGACATTTATTTCAAGAGGAGTTAGTATCAGAGTCCTCAGTGGATATCCTCAAAGAAACAATGCTGGAGGATCTATTAATGAGTCAAAAGTCTTATGAGTCAGTATACAAACTGGCAGCACATGCCTAAGCAGCCACATGCTGTTCAAATAATTGACAAACAGCTGTGGCCTTCTTTCTATTTGGTATTATAGAATAATAACCTTTTTGTTGTTGATACTTACAATACTCACATGCAGAACACAGAGACAATTGCCATACATAAAGTACAGGTTTCTTTCAGAAGTCATTAGCTAAAAAGAAGTGGTTTTAAACAAAATTATACATTTATACACTGACCTCGAATCTCGTTTGAAAATAGAGGAGAGAAAAAAATTATAAAACAGTATTCTGATATACTTTAAATCAATAGCTTTGCATTACTACATAGCCGGTCAGTTACAAAAATATATATATATGGATTATGGGCAAGGATCTAAGGATAAGGTCTTTGTGGTAGAAAATTACTGGATAAATAGTTTGGATATTTTAATTTGAAATCAGTCTCCTTTTAGGAGACTGTTTAATGAATCTGGGGGGGAAAAAAAAAAAAAAAAAGTATTTTGACAAGGCTGTTTGGATATTGCTCCGTTCTTGTCCCATCTTAACTCTTGGATGAGGAGTGTTAATTTCCTGTTACAGGACCAGCAGAGGGAGCTCAAAACTTAGGTACCAACACTGCTTCCAGAAAAGCCTGCCAGGGAAAAAAGCCTCACTTCTCATGTGATTGGGTAACAGTAACTGGCAAGTTTAGTAAATAAATGACACTCAGTGAAAGAAAGGGAATATAGTTACTGGAAGCTAAGCAAAGCTGCCATTGACACCAGTTTCTTTTTGAATATGCTTTGCCTTTGCTGTCTTAGGAAAAAGGCATCAGCAAGGCAACGGAATTGGATCTGGTACTAATTAGAAGATTATTTCTGGGATGCTAGAAACTGCATAAAAAAGAAAACTAGTTAAAAAGTATAGGATTTTTCAAGTTTGGTGTCTCCATAACAAAACGTTGGTACATGGTCAACCAGAAGTTTCTCTGATTCTGTTGATTCCCTGTCAGATTAACTAGATCATCTGTTGCTTATATGGTGGTAGCTTCCACTAATTACAGTAATTTTGCACTAACAGATGCTTAGATGGTCATTATGGAACCATCAATTCAACATCACTGAATAAATCCC
The DNA here is from genome assembly GCF_947461875.1 of Haliaeetus albicilla. Taxonomy (NCBI): domain Eukaryota; kingdom Metazoa; phylum Chordata; class Aves; order Accipitriformes; family Accipitridae; genus Haliaeetus; species Haliaeetus albicilla. The sequence continues at coordinate 16,807,939 of NC_091488.1, forward strand.
CACAGTCTGTACCTATCTATATTAAAAATAGGATTTCCTGGTATTACAGTTGTTTCCTGTGCAAAGAAAACAAGACAACAGTTGCTGTTCAGTGATTTAAAGATTTTTTTTTTTTGATTGTGTTGTGAAATCAAGAGATTTTGACAATACAAATTTTGCTAGTGTAAAGTTTGTAAAAATATTTTCCAAGCAGCGAAATAATTTGTCCTGACTGCTCACAATGTCATGTTGTTTTTTTAAATGGGATATTAGATACCTAGGAAATATCATCTGTGATGAAAACAAGAATTTACGAAGACCAGCACTACTCCAATGTAACTGGAAAGCCTTCCTCACTGAGATCTGTGTGGAATTCACTTGCCAGTTGGCTGCAGTATCTGACATGCAGGCAATGTCGAGAGGAAGAAGTTCTACAAAGACCAACTATGTTTTCTGTTGGTTTGCTCTGCATTTAATATATACTGCACATGTATCCCCAGTTCTGTAATCCAAGTGCCTGGAGTAAATAAAGGGTTGATGGTCTAGGAAAAGATCTCTTGCTAGAAAACTTGCAGGCAATCTTACTTACATTTCTAGAAATTTACTTAAAATACCCGGTACGTGATCAATCACTTAGGCAAGTCTTTGAAAGTTCAGATCATCTGTCACAGACAGCAACAGCAAATAAGCCATTTATCAAAAAGTGGCACTTGCTATGATGCCTTGGGATTCTTAAAACATATTATTGCACTTCTTTTAACTGGGTGCTACAGATAGGGAGATTTGGGGGATGGATAAGTGGACAGTTAAGAAATGCAAGTTAAGTGTCACAGAAATTTCATTTTATACTGATGACTATCAGCCTGCAACAACGATATCCTTTTCCTTAAGAATTTACCAGACAACTTCTCTTCTAGTGGCATAAGCCTATCTGTCAGAAATTTTCCAGGCTTACCTGCAACCCTAACAAACTGTGATTTGTCAGGAGGACTATGCCATGTCTGGTATTCCTCTAGCTTAGTTTAACTGCTCAGCACTGAGACTGATTATTTGCATATTTCTGTTTATCAACTACCTCATGGTCTGAAGTCTGCCACAATTATACTTTTAATGGGGCCTTGACAGAACATCTGAAACAAACAAACAAAAACCAAAACCAGAACAAAAAGTGGCTTAGTTCACGTCTTAGATGTTTTGCAATACTGTCCAAAAAGAGAGAAGAATCATAGTACCACAGCATGGCTGAGGTTGGAAGGCACCTCTGGAGGGCATCTGCTCCAACGCCCTTGCTCAAGCAGGGCCCCCAGAGCCAGTTGCCCAGCACTGCGTCCAGACACAGGCTTTTGAATTATCTCCAAGGATGGAGACTCTGACAACCTCCCTGGGCAGCCTGTGCCAGCGCTCGGTCACCGTCACAGTGAAAAAGTGTTTCCTGATGTTCAGAGAGAACCTCCTGTGTTTCAGTGCGTGCCCATTGCCTCTGGTCCTGTCACTGGGCACCACTGAAAAGAGCCTGGCTGCGTCCTCTTTGCACCCTCCCTTTGGGTATTTATATACATGGATGACATCCCCCTGAGCCTTCTCTTCTCCAGGCTGAGCAGTCCCAGCTCTCCCAGCCTTTCCTCACAGGACAGATGCTCCAGTCCCTTCGCTGGGCTCTCTGCAGTGTGTCCATGTCTCTCTTGTACTGGGCAGCCCAGAACTGGACACGGCACTCCAGGTGTGGCCTCACCAGTGCTGAGTAAAGGTAGATCATTAAAGTCATCAATCCTTAAGAAAGGCATACACGCCCCAAGACTCTACCTACATTTCTTCATTTACATCAAATACTGCGTTTCCAGGTACTACTGTACTTATGAATTTCACCTTAACTGAAAATCATCACTGGCATGCATTCAAAAAATACTTGTACTAATAGGAAGAATAGAACATAGCCATCTACCACAGTTCCTCCTCTGCAGATTCTCCTCTGCTTCTCCCTACCCAAAAGACACTGAATTACTAGTAAAGTCAGAAATAATCCTACCATCATGCAGCTTCAGATTTTTTTCTTTGAAATAAAGTCCCAATGTCAAACAGCAGTACATAACACTAACAAACATGCCAATACCTCAGTACAAAGTACAGTCAAGTACTAATGGCATTGCACAAATACCATTCAGTAAAGCATCCCTACAAAAATGACCCAATACCCCACAAAGATCCATCACCAGTGTTCTCTACTAACTATATTTTTATCTGTACATTCTTAGCCATCAGCATCAAGCACATTATTCTGAAATTATATTTATAAACCCAATCCTAATAACAAAATCCATTCCAAAAGCAGAAGTCATGGGAAAGTCACAGCATGTGTGACCCAATATGCAAAATCATTACCAGATGCTGGTTTCCTTTCAACTAACAATCCCATGACAGGAAACTTCTGCTTCATCACGCCTCCTCACACTGAGTCTTAAAGCTGATTATATTACATGTTTTCCACAATATCACCATTGGTTAAGTGCTTCTAGTTTCAAAAACATTGGGTTTAACGTGCTTGTTATTTTTACCATTAGTACTGACAAATCCAACTCTACATTGTCCAGCTGAAAGTACTCAATTATTAATAGGGTTGTATCTTATCCCACCGAATAATTTCAGTGAAGAGTCAAATATAGTTCCTCCTCAGACTTCTTCCATACCACATAATAAAATTAGGTTTCTATTGTTAGAAATATTTTGAACAAGGAAAGAGAAAAACACTTCAAGGGTCTTATTCTTTAGAAAGACTTTAGAAATTTAAAAAAGACATTTAAACAAGGTTCCTTTATGCACTGTAATAAACTGCTCTTAGAATGTGAACTGTAAAAGCTCTGTCACATTATTTTTCTAGCATTTCTGGATACATCTGAAATGTATCAGAATGAGATTGTGTCAGGTATTTAGGAACTTTATTTTCCAGTTTAAGTATTAGGTATTGTATAAATAGAATGAGTATTTCTATCTTACAGTTCTCATTTTGCTCCTCCTGGCAACAATGAAAAGAACTGATAGAAGATTTTCTGTAATCCATCTTATAACCAAACTTCAAGTTTACATATATATTCATTATCACTTATTTGGTTCAACATTCTGAAGAAAAATGTGGATTGCCTGCAAATTATGAATTCTGCCTATTTCAGAAACATTCACTGTACGCTGCTTTGCCATAATTTGAAATCTTGACAGTGAAATCCAACAGTGAAATCCTTCACATTAAATAGCTTGCTTCCAGAGTGCTGAAACTCCAGGAGGCAAATAAAATCTTGTCACAGAAAACAGTTATCAAAACAATAGCCCACAGTTAGCTGCTGAAATAGCAGATGAAACCTTTTCCCTAGATGAGCAAAGAAAAAACAAAACCCATAACCCACCACACCTTACTTCAGAAAATGTGTTTAGAATAGCTTCACTTTTGAAAATCCCCCAAATGAAAATATGTCCCCAAACTCTACTGTAGAAGTAGGTCACAAATAAGAAAAATAGACTGAAATTGAAGTTGTCCAGGAGAAAAAAAAAAACACCCAGGAAGACCAGCTACAGCATAAATCACTAAGAGGAACAGCTGCATAAATAAGTTGCATCCTCACAGCAAACTTAGATTATACTGAAGAGACCACACAAATACAGACAACTTCATACCATGCTCCGTTTAAGTATCTCGCAAGAATTTGGAGATGGAAGCTATTTACCAAAGACCACAATGACTGGAATGCTCACATTCAGTGTTCTCATTTTAAGCCCTGATTCAGCAACTGAATTAGCACTTTCTTTCTGATTTGTCCAAATCATGCAACACTCTCAAAGTAAGCCCTAATTAAATTTATATATGATGCTCTTCACAATGTTTTTTTTAGGGAGGTCAGTAACTGAAGACTTATGGGAGCTTCCTAAGTATCCATAGTGTAGCTTCAATGTCACTACATCAAAAATATATGGAACCAAGAAAAGCATAAAGAAGTAAATATGCAAAATTTATTATGTTCTTCAATGAACATAGGGATATAAAATTTATAAAATTAGTTCACATCTTCAAAATTAAAAAAAATTATAAACACCAACAGTTGCTTGTGAAAATAAACAATGAAGCTCAAACCCAGTTTACTTTAAATCAATTTCTTCACAAAAAATAAGCTACTTTTAAAAACTACCTCAGAAGAAAGTGGCATGCAAATTGAAACATTATTGCAGCATATCCTTTTAATCTGTACAAAGAAAAAACTGTTGGCAAAATGAGACTAAGCTGAAAAAGCTCTGAATGACAAGCATCCTCACCATTCTGTTAATAGGCATTTTCTAAATTCAACTTGGGTCCTTCTAATTACAGAAATAAGTTTCCTCCTTGTTAAGAGACTCACATTTCTAAATACAATTCAATTAGAAATAAATATTTTACACACTTCTGGTTACGTAGCCATGGGGAAAAAAAAATAATCAAGAATATGCCTCTTAACGTGCCTTGTCATTTAAAGTAACAGTATTCTTTAGTTTCTTCTTGCAGTGTACATCTTGCTTGGATGTTCTTTTTTTTTTATCCTAAATGCAGTGCAAAACAATTTGATCCAACCTCATTTACAAAGAGCTTCTAGTTAGAAATTTTTCTTTATAGTAAAGTGAAGTGAACCTCCTTCCTGCCTTTTGCCCTCCCCATACTTGCCCAGATTACTGAGTGCTGTGGGAGAAGAGCACCCTGATGCAGGGACACAGATATAGAAACAAACAAGTGGGCACTGGGAGCATCCCACAGCCATGGCCCCAAGTAATTCTACAAGGAGGCTCAGAGAAGCTACCTCATTGACTGTTGGTCTCTTTGCATCTTTTGCTCTGGACCTGCTGAGCCAAAAAGCACTGCCCCTCAGGGGGCTGGAAGAGGATGTCAAAAAAGTTGTATCCATCAATTTCCTTCTGCCTGTGTAAACATCTTACGATTCAATACTGGAATTTAAGGCTTCTGTCACAGTACACACTGGCATTCAAAACAAACTTCTAAGATAAAGAGAAATTCTTCCTGTGGAACAGGAGTAGGCTTTCGCCGAGGTTATCAGGTTCAAGTATATAAAGTGTACAGATCTGCTCCTCTTTACGCAGATGGTATTCTTTTTATCATATGATGAAATGTCAGTCAAAATGGCGTAAGGTACAAGGAGTCAATTGTGTTTTAACTTTAATCAGTTTGCAGCAGAGAGGGTATGTAACTTTCCACTAACAAAGTGCAGATTTGGAAACCTGAAGACAAAGATCCCAAAGTCATACTGCCTTCCTTAGGTTGCGACTTTCATAATAAAAAAGTTTTAAGTGTTTATTACACTGCCAGTCCCATATATGAATTTTATTTTCTTAGAAGTTATACTATTTCCTTTTCTAGTGTTTCTTCTGACACTTTGCTCCCTGAAGTATCGTCGTTAGAGTAATTTCCTGAATCTCGACTGCTCTGTTTAGAATGTATGTAGTCTTTAAAATCAGTTTGATTTACTTCTTCTGTGATGATAGTCTCAATTACAGAACAATTTTCTATTGGTTCTTCTGTAGTTGACAGATAAGGACTGCTTAAGAGCTGTCCTCCAAAACCCTGCAAAAGGAGAAGCAGAAGAGATGAACATTCGTACATAATACCTACATAATGATTCTGCTTAACACCACAGCTGTACAAAACTGGTTTATCGTATTCAGTAGCATCATGAGGTTTTCTACCTATAATATGCCATTTGTTTCCCTAAGTTCACAAACTCAAAGTTAGGATGAAGTTTAGTTGCATGTGTATAATCGAACACTAAAGAATAAGTCTAGCATTAATCTTAACTCTTTTGCTATGCTCGTAGTTGTCAATCATCTATATAATTGCAATATGTCATTGATTATAGCCTTATGAGGCGACCCAAGAAGTAAATGAAAATCCTAATTTACAACACTTTCAAAAATCATGTGGTAGCATGGGAACGACAGGTGTGTGTTTGCAAAGTCTACAAACCATTAACAGTTATAAAGAAAAGTTTGAAAGAAGGACAAAGTGAGCTGCTGCAGCAGGATACCAAACCTTATACAGCTCTCAACAGTGCACTGCTGTCTATCCTACATGCTTTAAATCTATTCTCTGAAGTTGTCATTTATATCAAATCCATCACAAAAAGGTTCTAAATATGCATTAATTATGTTACCAGTATTCTACTGAAGAAACCAGCTAAGATGCTGCCTTCCTTACAAATTAAATTCAGATTAGCCCTTGTAAACTACGAGACTGGTTTTAAATTACAACTTTGTTCAGAAAGCTTTGTATACTACATGTCCTAGGAGCTTCAGTGAGAAGATGACACAAGTTAGGAAGGCCATACACTGCTCAACATCAATGTTCTGAGAGACACAGTGAAAAGCAGTTCTTGCTACATTTCAAAATATCCCTACACTTAATGTGCTGCCCTGTTCATGCCAGAACAGTATCCCTACTAAGTACTACCTGTGCCAAGCTGAGCTGGAAATTGGACATCACCTGCCTTTTTAGAGACCATCCAGGCCACTAGGTCAGGAAATGATACAAGTGTTTGCTGCCTGCTACACTGAAATTTCATCTAAAGACTGGGCTTGCATTTTTGCCTCCTCTGAGTTTTAAAGGATGGCAAAAAGGCTAGAGCATGCTCTTTCAGATAACAAAATGGAAAAACATTTCTGGTCTCATATAGCAGGGCAAAAGTACATTATCACATTGGGTAGACATGCACACTCTCTGGAATAAAGGATTGTTAGCAACACTTTTGCACAGACAGAAGAAAAAACATAAAAGTTAAAATATCTGCTAATCACAGAATTCTAGAAATTGATACTACCCATTTTTTTTTCCATAGGAATTCCTGCACTTTGTTAAAACCTATACAGTTAATCCTGGCATACCTATAAGACCACAGGATAACAGATAAACGCTTTTTCATAATATTTTCTGTTCATTTTTTCTAAAAATACATCTGCTTAATGAATGAGAAAAATACATCTCATCTTACCTCTATGTTCAAAGGAGGCTGGCACGATGGAAAGAACACGTATCTGATTTTGTTGTAGACTTGGTACAGGGCAAAACCAAGCGGTGTAGCCACAAGAAAGACAGCAATCAGGGCAGTTACAAATGTTGCTAAAATAACCAGATGTAAAATTTTATCTAAAAAAAGTGAATAAACCCCATTCAGTCTAGGTATTCATAAACTACAAAGAGCAAATTACCTCCAAATCTCCTACAGTATTTATCACAAAATTTCACATTTCTATAGTACTATATGCAGCCATGATGATCATTAAAAAAATTATGCCATTCCAGTATCTTAAATAAACTTATTAAAAACACAGAACAAAATATTTATCAAAAAGGGGCTTATAAGACAGAAACACTTTTTACCAAAGCCTGTAGTGACAGGACAAGGGGCAACAGTTTTAAACTGAAAGAGGGTAGGTTTAGATTGGACATAAGGAAGAAATTTTTTTACAATGAGGGTGGTAAGACACTGGAACAGGTTGCCCAGAGAAACTGTGGATGCCCCATCATTGAAAATGTTTAAGGTCAGGTTGGCCAGGGCTTTGAGCAACCTGATAGAGTGGAAGGTGTCCCTGCCCATGGGATCTTCAAAGATGATCTTCCAAGGTCCCTTCCAACTCAAACCATTCTATGATTCTATGGTCCTGCATTCCTGTATTAACCCAGGAACTGTGGAAAATCTAACAGGCTAGGCTCAGTTCCAGGACTTAAGGTTGGGACCTTATGGCAGAAGGAGTTTACATGACAGAATCCAGTTTTTGATAGTAAGATAGTGTAGTCAAAGAAACCTTTTATCTGTATAGTCATAAGCTATTCAGTGCTTAAGTTCAAGAGTCTTGCAAGCTTCCTTCTCCCCTCCACTCTTATGCTTTGTAACATATTCTCTGGCACTATCTCAAACAAATGAACTGAAAGGAGTTTGAACATACTAAAATTAATACATACCAGGAGACACTTCAGAAATAATCAAAGATGAAACAAGCAGGTCTTCTTATCTCTATTTCCAGTTAGTACGAATGATCAAAGAATGAAGGATTTCCATACCGGGATATAAGAACATATGGGAAGTACAGGGCAGGATCTGCATGACTGCATCTCTCAATATAAAGCCTTGAATGTGCTGCTTGGTCTTAAATAGGCTCATTGTAATAGAAGGATATGGGGAAGACTAATAACTAACTAGTAAAATAGATTAAAGACTTTCTCTTATTAAGGTAAAAAGAGTAACATTTGTTCCTTTTTAGGCTTGATAAAGACAAAGCAGTGAGGACTACAATATAAATGAATCCTAAGAACTTAAGATGTGAGAAAGTAGCATTACTATTATTACATTTTCTTAGTTTTAAGTCAGTTTGAATACTTAGTAATTTTTCTAGTGTTACAGCCTGTTAATAGAAGATAATTGGTCAAATTAAATTCAACAGATAACTTGCTCTTGTGTTCTGAGTAACTGTAGTCCATCTACAAATGTATTCTCATTTTGCACAAAGGAGAGCTTTTTAGCTATGAGTCCAATGATTTGTCTCCTCATACTTTAGTGCAGGATTTTTTAAAAATTTAATTAATTCACAGAAGAATTAAGACAATTTCAAGAATAAAATATTCTTGAAAACATAGCATTTAGTGATTTGTTGCACCCTCCTAAAAATATCTTAAAAGTACTGGAAATTAAAGCTTGCCTGTTAACAAGTCATTGTACAGAACTAAGTTCAATTCACAATCATTACAGTTATTAATGTGAGATAATTTCTAAACTGAGTTGTGTGGTGGAATAACCAGAATGTAATTTTTATTAGGTCAGAACAGAAGCAGTTTATTAGTTTAGCTACAGGAGACAACACAGAGCAGCTAAGTGACAGACTGCTGATAGGGATCTCTACCTAACTACGTGCAGAGTCTGTGAGGCCAATAAGTCATGCTGCAAATACTTTTTAAACTAGTGAGACCTGCAAAGGCCTGTGAAGGGTTAACTGTTCTACTTCCAGAAGTGTAACAATTCCCAAGCTCTTCCTACCTCCAGGTGTTTTGATGCATTCCTCTTTGCTGTAATGACTGCTTTTGTTGTAAACTTCTGAGAAGGCTTGTACTTTTACACAGTACAAAGTCAAGGGTGTTAGATCAGAGATTGTCCCTATTGTCTGTTTTATCTCTTTCATTTTGATTTCCTCCTGAAAAAGAAAAGTTGGAAGAATAAGATGCACATAAATAGTACAAGAGTCACTCAGATTAGAATTTTGGCCTCTGCTGAAGAAGTAATTCTGTAAGAAGTTAGACACCATTCTGTACTTGGATTAAATAAAATAAAAGGAACCACAGAACTCTCTCCTAAGCAAACACATTCAGGAAACACTTATCAGCAAGAACCAACTGCTTTTGCCATACTGGAATTTTACAGTTCAAAGCTGCGTGCAGAATGAAACTTCTTCTTGTTGTAGTTTGTTTTTTTCTCTTCTTCCATGCATTTACACATACACATTTACCAATTACTGTAAAATATTTTACTGTAAGAAGCATTTAAAGAATATGGAAAGATCCATTAAAATGTGAGCTAAAAGCATGCAAGACTTCATTATTTTATGATACATATAGCTATAAAGCCACAAATACAGAAAAGAACAGAATTTGAGGGGCCAGAAGCTACATTAAGACAGTGCACAGAGTCATACTGCAAGAAAGACAGCATCACAAGAGCCCTACAACTTCTATTCAGAAGTGAGCCATTTAGCAGCTCGTACAAAACTCAGTGCAATTCTGCAAATCATTACATACAGACACATAAATGGAAAAAGACTAAAATTTCAATTACTTTGCGATAAAGGTCATCTTGACCAGATTTTTAAAAGAATCTTCCAGGGGAGAAAAAAAACAAAACAAACAATCGCATGATTGATACACCATATATGTACCTCTTTTGAAAATAAGCTTCTTGAGGAGAACTCAAACTCAGTATTTAAGTCACAACAAATTTTATACACTGGTTTAAGTATTTAACTTGTTCATACCTCATTATTTGATGAATTCTTCCAATACAGAATCCGGTAAGACAAGTCATAATGGTCCCTCATGACTTCATTCTCAGATCCTCCTGGAGGAGAAATCTGGATATGGAGCAAAACATCACTGATGTCCACTTTTACACCAGGAGGGCCAATTTCATCTTAAGACATTAAAAAAAAAAGTTAAAAATAAGACTGAAAGAATACAAATAAACATATTGCATGAAATACTATAATTTAAATCTATGACAATTTTTAAGAAACATACACTTAAAAGTCTAACTTCACTAATAGCTTTATTCAGAATCTCAAGTCCCAAGAAGTATTTCAATTATTTTCTCTTTCCACATTCATATGTTGCTTCTGCAAGTTTCAGTGAAACACACAGACAGTGGGATTAACTCTATGCAAGTCAAAGTGAAACTACCGAACACTTCTTAACTCATCAGGATGTGGGCCCTCCTTTTCACATATACCCCATTTCACAGTTACAGTATAGTTGAAAAGTGAGAAGTATTACAGTTTTTGTTGTCTTTTGTTGAATTGTTTACCTAGGTCACTGTTATTGTATTAAAGAACTATCTAATTACCAAGAGCTTGGACAAGGGAAAACTGACATATGGAATAGCCATTGATTCCATCTTCAGTATGGAAGGCAATGGAATATTACCCTACATACTAGATATAAACATTTCTTGACGTTTATGAATGATAACTTTTTTGAAGTCAAACATTTTAGTAAGGTCCTATTTCTCACAAAATCAAAGAGTGCACCAAAGATAAAAATTATCATCTTTTCACTCTGGAAAGTGTTATGTATTTTTTACTTAGATGTCACTATCATTTAAGATTGCTTTTTCATGAAGCTCTTCAGTGTTGTCTGTCAATGTAATACTGCTTCAACACAAAATTCAGGGGTGCACTGTGCAGGGGTAGAGAGAAGGAGATGAGAGTAGATGCACAAGAAAAGAGAGGCAGAGGATTCCAAAGTTATGTGACTTTGGCATTGTTTTTCTAAGATATCAAGATATCTAAGATGTCAATGGCAAAAGTCAGACTAGAGATATTTCTAGTACAATCTCACACAGTGATTAACATTGTATGGCATTTTATAATCTCACTGTATACTATGCTTTGTGGTTTAATTTTGTAAAGCAAATGATATGATTCTAAATATAGTGAAATACTGGCTGTGCTGAATAGAGAAACCATGGAGAAACTCCTTTTTAACTTGATGAGGCTAGGATTCCCAACGCAGTTTCTGTAGGGGAACTATGTATTCTGTTTCATTAATCTAGCAAGTTTCTTTTGGCAAATAACAGCATTAGACACAAATTTGTTGAGAAATGAAAAGTTAAGAAAACATGTTTGCTTACTTGTTATCAGAGGATCTACTTTTACTTCATTAGACACACATGATTTATTATATTCGCTCATGGCCTGCACACGGAGATAATAAATTCCGGAAGTAGTAGAGATGATAGATGAGAAATTGCATTGTGTATCAGTGATGTTTTCACATCCAGGTACACTGAGCCACTTCATTGAGTAATCATCATGAAGTTTCTTTAGATAACCACTGCAAGAGATATTTTAATGATTTTTGATGTGAGGTCCTTGAACTCAAAAAAAAAAAAAGCAAAAAAAAAAAAGCACGTTCACTTGTGCTACATAGGTTTTTTTATTTTTGGAAGAATGGGCCTCTTAGAAATTTCTGATATTTAGAATACTGATTTTTCATTTATAACTGAAACAATTAAGTTAACTAGATAAGGAAATACAAATTAGTGCTTTAATCAAGCCTCAACAGAAAAATTATCTATCAGGTTTAGAAATTTTTAAAATCCAAATTAAGATTTTTCATATAGTTCTATTCAGTTGATTATTCTTCTGTCATGCCAAAGGAATTCCAAAAGAATGCTAGAGGTATCCATCCTCTTCATTTAGATGCTGGCCACACACAATACTTATGCGATAACTGGATATTAATATACAGGTTTAGAGACATGATAGTTTTTTTCCATGTTAGGATCCAACCAGAAGTAGTCAACATAAGTGATAATTGAAACCTTGAACACCTACATTTTTGCTGACTTTTAGTCATCCAATTTCTTCATATTCAAAAAGATATGAAGCAATGCAAACTTTACATCTTTTAAAAATGTTACTTAGCATATATTTAGCAGTCCATTCCATCAAGTGTTTAACACTCTTAAAAGAAGCCTACTACCCTGAAATTCCAGGATATGATGCTATATGCAATCCTTTTAAAAGCCACACTGTGTCCAGATGGGGTACCCAATGTTTCAATGAATACGTTAAGCCACTTTTGCTAAGTATTTCACTTTAACTTCTAGGAACTATTTGCAAAATACAATAGATGGCATTTAGAATGACATAACCTGTTTAAGCAGAGAATATGGAAATTGTTTAACTCACATGAGATACTGTACATTGTAGCTCACATGTTGTTTATACCGATTATTCCAATGCAGATGAAATTTCATATTCAAAGCAAGAATGCTCACATCTGTTGCACAGAGTAGGTCATTCACTGCTCAAAATGAAAAGGAAACGCACAGTTACTGAAAAGCTCTATATTATGTATAGCAATTTCTCACTGAATGGGTATTTCTCATGTAAATGGTCATGGTACGTTTTCAATAATAAAAAAAAAGTTGTCTGTTTTCATTATAAAGATGGCAAGTCAAGGTCTCTGATACATACAGCATATTAAACCTTTAGTAAAAAAACAGTTAAAAATCAATTCAGAAAAAATTAAGTACAGAAACGTTGAGATTAGTAGAAATAAACTGGTTCTGCAACAACTCGAGAAAAACATGTAAAATACACACACATAAAGTAATTTTGACATACCACCCGTTCAGTCTTATGTTTGACCTTCTACATTCCCACCCACACTGTTATTTTTTTCCTGAAAGAAACATTTAGAAGTACTTAAACTGACACCTGAACAGCACACAAAAGAACTTAAATTTAGACATGCAAAACAAGCAACTGGTGGCAAACTGCCACTAAGCCATTCTTCAGAATCTGTAATAATAAATTCACCAAGGCTTCCATAAAAACAATATTTTTTTTAAGCTTAACTCAACTTTATATGCATTCATTTAGTGCCAAGCATACAAAAGGCTTTTGTTTTACCTACATACACATCCCTTTCCTCCTGATTCAAAGTCACAAATTCAAAAATATCCAGTTTTCCAAAATACAGAAAGTAGTTTTTGCGATCCAAATTAATGGACAGAATTTACCTCGGAGCAAAAAACTTTGTACTATTAAAACTCTAATATTGATAGGTGACATATTTTACATTGATTTAAAATAGAAAATGTACGTAACTGTCAAGATTGCTGTTATACCAAAATGAGTAGGAACTTGGCACTTCTGCATATTTCTATTGCTTTAGAACAATTTAGTTTCCAACAGTTTAAACTGGAGTAATCATTTTAAGATAAAACAATTTTACTCTGTACCTTTATGGGTAGTTTTTACACAATGAATAGGACTGAATAAGCCTTCTTGCAAGTCCAAAGGAAGGGTTGCCTGAACTTTCAAACAATAGGTAGTGTCTGGTGCAAGATCATCAATTGTGTCAGTAGGAAAAATACTTTGACTTCTGAACTGTAAGAAACAATTGCAAACAGCATATGAAGAGAATTGTTCTTCCTGATGAGCTGATTTTTTTTAAAGTATCCTTTTCTTTCCCCAGGTTTAAGCCCATTTATATAATATGCCATCGAAAATGCTAAAATAGGGAATGAAGGACAATATATGAGCTGAATAAATGCTAAATGGAAGTTTCCAACTTAGCTACGTGATTGAGAGGAAGGAACACGTCGTGCTCCTTTAACACATGAAAGTAGGGAGGGATTGCGGCACTGCTCTACATGATGCATAACTCACCCCACAAATATTCAGGCACAAACTCAGAAGCAAATAGTACACTTCTGTCCCTCAGTTCATTCAGCAAACACCCCCCCTTCCTCCTCCAGCTACTTCCCTGCTTTTGGTTTACCAGACTTCAGTGAATGACCTTTGTACACAGCTTGTACTTATTTTTTCTCCTTTGGTCTGTAATGATTATGACTATGTCTTCCAAGTGAACACAGATACCTCTTCGATTCCTACCCTAATCTAGCTGGCACCCATTCCCCTAAAAGGATAAAAAAAGAAAGACTTTTTCTACTTTGGTCTTTACAGAATAGCTATATGTGCTGTTTGAGATGCGCGTTATGGCTTGGAAACTAGTTCACAATTACAAGACCTCAAAAGAATCCCTAGAAAACCCCAACCTACAGTATAAAAACAAAGAACTTAGTTAATGACACAGGACAGTGTACTGAGAGCTGTAGTCAAGCTATATGGTCTCAGCAAGACCGAACTAGCCTCCTACCTCTCCCCTCCCCTATACCTATGCCTTACTGTAAATGCTTCTTCCCACTGCCTTGAACTCTTTCCCCTCCCTGTTCCTGCTGGCCAAGAGTGGCGCCCGCTCCAAAGACATCTGAGATGGTTTTACCTTCTTCTTCATTCATTGAAAAGTGGCTCCAGCATTTAACACAAATACGAACTCTTATCACAAATCTAATAAAATCCTCTACTGAAAACAAAACCAAAAACCCCAAGAAAACACCCCCTCCCAACTTTTAAACTGCATAGCAACAGTTTTACACAGCTACATAATTAAACAATTCCATTTTGTAGCATGACACAAAGTACATCTCTGACAGTTATGTTAAGGTTAAAAAGTTAAAAAGAAAAAAAAAGGAGCGATCATACCTCTGCATTTGATGAATTTTCCCAGATAACGAGATTATATTTAAAACGTAGATGAGCTATCCACATTTTTCGGACCTGATTTGCTTCTGGAGGAGAAATCTTAATTTTTATGACTCCATTTATGGACTGCAACTCTACTCCTGGGGGACCGATATGAGCTGCAAATATTAAAAGAAAAAAAAGTCAAGCATGACTATTTAAAGAAAAAACATCAAAAAAGTAATTTACATTAGTAAAACCACAGTAACTGCCTATAGTGTCTTATTTTTAATTCTTCTGAGGCAATAACAAGATCATAGTAATTGCCTATAGGATCTTAGATTTCATGAATCTCAGGCAGTATCTAATAAAAGCCTAACCTAACAAACAACCACCATTACCTGGTTCTAAAAGCAGTAGAGTTAAAATGCAATATTACTAATGAATGTTTTCCAGAATCTGCAGTGAAAATCAGTGTAAGTTATTCTAACACATGCAAGGCAAGAAACCTAGTTCAAACAAATCAATCCAACATTGAGGGGAAGCTTCAGTACCACACTATACTATAACTACCAAAAACTCACAAGGTCAGAAGAAAACTTCCAGAAAAGACCACTGTCAAAAAGGATTTTTCTGAAATCTAGAAAAATACAGTGTGACAGAAAATTCTGTCAGAAAAACAGCATCGCTTACAATACTTTCCCCTTTCCAGAAAAGGGAGAATCATAACATTCCATGACCTGCAAATACCTTATATTATGTTAAGGTTGAGAAAACTACTAGTTCATGTTGTTTTGAGCCATAGAAACCACATGCATTTTTCCACAATAATGTGCAGAAGGACATTTAACTAGAAATGTTACAGTATATATGGAGCTCATACCTATAAGATACGGATTCATTTCAAAAGTGCTAGACCATGGAGACACTTCTTCCCTTCTTTCAGCCCTTATACGCACATGATGTGTATCATAGTATTTGGTTATTGCTGAGGAAAAGTCACATTCCGTGTGAGTAACATTTTGACACCCGGGCAACTCCTTCCATTCTGTTTCATTTGTCACAAAGTCTTCAAACCTGCAAGAATGAACACACCCCAAAAATAAATCCAATACACAATTTAAACTTGAAATTCTTTTTCCTTTTCTTCTTAATGCTAATAAATATCACACCATTTAATGCTGTTTTATCACCAGCAGCAGTGTAATCAGTGTTATCTACTTAGTTACCCCGGAATTCATATCACCTTTTAATTCGTTAATTTAATCTATTAATTTATTAGTTCAGCCTTATTACCAAAGGTTAACTATCAGTCTGCAAAGTCTGATTGTTGCAAATATTTTGATAAAAGAAATTAAAATCTAATTATAAAGGAGTTTGGTTCGATTAAAAAGTAGAAATTATGAAGCATAGGTATGGGAGTGTTAAGTTTGAAATGTAGCCATAGGAACTTAGGAACTTAGAAAATGTATAATGTGTAACCATAAAAATTCAAGTATTGTTTAAAATCATCTAACCACAGAAGCTTTGACAAAGATTAGTAGTCTTGTAGTGTTTGTTTTAGAAACTGAGGAAACCGTTATGGACACCAGTTTGCTGCTTGGAAACACCTGAGAGGTCAAAAAGCGGACGAGTGAGGAAGACTATGAAAGACGACCAGAGGACTCCTGAAGACCACCAGAGACCTTCACTGCGCCTGCGTAAAGGACATTTACATATGCTAATGATTTCCTGGAAACCTAATGAATATGTATAACCTTTCCTGGAAACCTAATGAATATGCATGAATAAGTTTTGATATAAGGTGTATTGTTTTGGTGTTCAGGTGTGCGTGGTTCATGAGAGGACTCACCCGCGCACCCAGCCGTCAATAAAGAAGTGTCTGCTTATCTACACTAAATTGGTGTTGATAAGTTCTTTATTCCGAGTTTTTCGGCGACATGATACCAGTTTGCTTTATTCACCATGTAAACACATGGTCTCAGAAAACAGCACCAAAGTACTGTCAAAACCCAGAATTATATCCTTAGTACATGACCATAGTCTGGCAATGATTCTATAATTCATTGGAAGAAATTTAAAAGTCTTGATGGCAAGAAGCGGTTAAAAGAGCATAAAAGCAGCAAACGCCAATTCTAACATTAGCAAGGAATGTAGATTAGAGGAAAATTAAAACACAAAGGAGAAAACTGGAGTTCAGCAGTAAGTGTTGGAATAATCAGCTTTACAGAAGCTATTTTTCTTGTGAGTTAACAGACATCCACACCTTATTTAAGAAAGAGACATTTCATATAGAGATTAAAAATGTCCTGACCAAAAAAAAAAAAAAAGGCACAGACTTGAAGTAGTAATTGTATATCCTCAGCTCCTATCTTATCTTTCAGACTAGTATTATGTTTTTAAAATAAAACTGATTTTCAGAGCAGCTGTTTCTCATCTACACATTGAAGAAGGCAAGCTATTTTTTTTAAAATCCAAAATCATACACTAGGAAATACTAGAATCAGGAACTTCTTAAGTGATTTGATGTTAGAAATGTTTTTTAATATTTACTTGTCAGGGAAATGCTACAAAATACCAAATGTATATGTATATGCATGCGTAAGTATTGGTATATGAAACAATTGAAGAAAACCAAGCAAACATTAAATTACAATAAATAAAAATTAAATTATTTCATCTGGTGATTAAAAGTTGCAGATGAGAAACCTGGATTCATAAACACTGACAAATTATTCAAAAGCCACACTGAAAATTCTCTCAAATTGTCTGTGTGTGGCCACAATGTAGCTTAATTAAAAAAACAAAAAAAAAAAAAAAAAAGAGAATAACTAAATCTAAATACTACATTTCTAAGTGTACTGGTTAATCTTCTCAAAGAACCACTCTAGTATTAAGCATTACTGCCAAGTGTATTCTCCACTTAAAACATGTCGCTATCTGTGACCAATCTAATTTTACATACGAATTAGACAAACGAAGGACAATATTAGGATTCCACTTCATTTCAAGACTTAATCTTCCTGGCCTCTACTTTCTGGATTTCAAAAAGTCTCTAGAAGTTTTACATGGCAGTATCAAGAAGCATAGTAATAAATTAATATGCTCTTCTACACAGATAAGCATCAGACATTTCTGGCTCAGAATATAAGTTTCTACTTACCATCGGTATTCTGCTGAAAATGTCACATTGGTATCACTCCCAGTGTAGTTCCACCTTAGAGTGAAATTTGTATTTACAACATAGACCTGAATATCCTGCGGACTCTTCAGATTAGTTTGGCCTACAAGAAAATAACATAAATGTATATAAAGACTGGGATAAATAATTTGTACATAACTTAAGAATAACTTCTGTTAAAGAAGTAGAGATTTATAGTGAAATTAAATAACGAACATAAGAGTTAAGAAAACCCCATGCTACTCGGCAATTCAATACATAGCTCAGGAGTTGTGCATGAGGCAGCTTCTTTGCCTATTTGACTACGCAGGTCTTTCCTCTGTGCTTAATGTCTTTCTCCCCACACCCCTTTAAAAAGAGTATATACAGTTGCAACATTCAAGGACTGTGTTCACTGTCATGCATTGATTATAAGCAGTCTGAATGCATTTAAACCAGTATGTTATTGGTTGGATCCAACATCTGGATCTCAGATGCAAAGTGCTAGGGATTAACATAAAGTTGTCATTTCACAGTTGCGGAACAGACTGAGCATAGCAGACTTGTTTTATGTCACGTATTACTGCCATAAATTCAACACAAACCCCTTTCAGTGAGGCTTCATCACATAGCAGATCTTGTATCTTGCTCATTGTAATCCTGTGTTTTCTTTTACATAAAGAACAGTACATAAAATTACTTATGGAGGGCGAGGGCTAAGTCTCAGGACACATGAGAATGCCCCTAACATCAAGGAAAGGACCAGACCATGAGAAGATAAAGCCTAACAGGCAGATTGCCAACAGGAGGGAAGCATGCATGCTAGAATCATCTGCAGGATAGCTCTCTACCCTGTTTTTCTTCCACCTTTCAAAAATAATTATTAAAAAACCCCAAATGCCTCATAATTACCTTATATTCCACTTCCTAAAGAAGACTTCCTCACCATTAATTTTGAGATATGCAGAATCCTAGGTGTCCTGTTTGGTATATAATTCAGGTATCAGAGGACAGATGAGAGTAACAACGCTATGGGAGAAGGAATTATTCTGATACTTACGAAAACTGAAATTTATCTAGCTGTTTATAAGGTACATTTTGCTTTGAATTATTGCACATCAGTCTATGGCACTACTTCAAAGCAGTGAGGCTAAGGAGTTCCAATTAGGGCTGAAAGTTTGGACTGCAAGTTTTCTAGTACTAGAAACTAAACCACACTGTGGCTTACAGAGCAAAGGGAAACAGCGTGAAGGCACAGGGAATACACGTGAACTGAGGGAACCTCACGCAGAAGTCACTAAAATTATACCAAAACCACCAACTAAGCAGCCAAGCCCAGATTTACAGAGCTTGAACTTCATCTAAGTTCTTCTGCCTGGTATCCTATACTAGCTATCTTTGACAACCCAGGCTATGTACAATTTAGGCAGTGCATACCTCTGTCCTCTTACTAAGAACATACTTTCAACTTCTAACACATCAGGGGAAAAAAAAAAAGTAATTAATAACAATAACAATACTAAATAAAATTACCACACCTCTCTGACTTGACTTCCTATTTTAACCAGTTGTGCGTTACACTATTAATCACTTCCCAATGGCTACAACTTCTAAAAATATGTTAGTGACCATCACTCTGAAATTGCTTTTTGATGTCAGTCTAATGTTTGATTATATTAGGAAGAAATCAGAATAAATACATCCTATTGCACCTAGGCAATCAAAGTCTCTTTACACATCTAAACGATTATTCTGAATTTGATTTCAAGAGTGGCTCTTCATTGCAAAAACTATTTCCTATTTTACCTGATGACCAAGTTCTCTTTATAAAAAGGAAATATGTGTGGAAAAGCAATCTATAAACTGAAGTCTGCAAAATCCTTTTGGAGAACAGAGTTAAAGTGGTATCCACAGACTACAGACCCTTAGAAAAAAATCCTGAAAGCACAAAACTTGAAAGGAAAATAATTCAGTAAAACCTCACAGATCCCACTACAGAATTTATTTCTACAACAGGAGATTCCGCAGGTAGATTCTTTACCCTGAACAACATAGAACCTTGGAGTAAACCATAAGAAGGCAGGATGAGATAACATAGTACTAGCTGAGAACCACATTGTACCTACAGAGCTCCAACACTGATAAAAAACCCTACTATATGTTAGGACTATTATTTTTGTTTGTGTTGGGTAGAAAGTCAAATATTCACTGCACTTCCAGAGTATCTTTCCCACATTTTCAAATCCTTATTCACAGCATGAAGCTTTACAATAATTCTTATTAGACCTTTTCCATTTGAGGTCAGAAAAAGGAAGTCTGGAAGCAGAAAAAAAAATCGTTTCAAGATTCATGTTCTAACCAAATATACTTTCTCCCCAAGTTACAAAAAACATGGTGATGTAAGACATCTGACTAATGTTTGAAGCTAGGCCAGCATTTTCTAAAGCTGGTAAATACCACAGCAAATAATCACATTCTCCCTCTAGATACAAACAATATTGTAAAAATACAGCTCTGGATGCTGACATTTGGAAGAAGATACAGCATTGCAGTCCTGGAGTAAGAGCACACACAGCGAATTAGAACAGATTTATTCCAGAACAGCTTTGGTTA
The DNA here is from genome assembly GCF_947461875.1 of Haliaeetus albicilla. NCBI lineage: Eukaryota > Metazoa > Chordata > Aves > Accipitriformes > Accipitridae > Haliaeetus > Haliaeetus albicilla. The sequence continues at coordinate 16,828,505 of NC_091488.1, forward strand.
AAGGCCCAAAGGATGACTGTTGCAAGTCTCAGATTTGACTGCCTTTTTCTCTGAGAACTTCCTCATGCAAGTTTGAGCAAAGGTTGGCCTCCATCTTGACATTTACTCTTTTAAAACCCTTCTTACAAACTGCTGAAATGAGGCATTAAGAACTGTTTTCAGCAGCACATGATAGCCTTTACAGATAATAAACAGAAACATGCTGTTCAGAGACATCATCTGTAAAATTAACTTAAAATCCACTACAGGGTTAAAAACTTTTACCAATTACTCAGGGAAGACCCTATAGTTTTCAGGGAATTTTCAGAAAGCTGTTCAGCGTTATGTTCAACAACAATGTAAAAGTGTCAGCGCTTGCGGTCAGTACTCAGCAATAGTCAAAAAGGGAAAAAAAAAGTTAGAAACTGATATGGAATTAAGGGAGTAAAGTAGAAAGCTTAATGTCATTATATACATTCATTATAGACTTATGTTCAACACCATGCGCAGGCCTAGAGTGCCCGCTCTCATCAATGGAGAGTGGAACGGAATAAGGCAGAGAAGGATGACAAGGACAATCCAAGGTATGGAACACCTTCTGTCCTGGGAGCAATCAGACTATGACTCTTCAGCCTGAAAAAAGAGACTGAGGGGAGGATATGACAGATCTACAGACACCTAATGAGTGGCATGGGGAATGCAAGCGACAAAATAGGTCTGCTGTCTTGTTAACACAAAGCTGGAAGCATCAAAACAAACACCACTCTGCTCTAAGGAAACAAATGAAACTGCTGCCTTATTGAACACTTAGTCAATCTGTGGAATTCCTTCCCCTAGGACTCTCTGAATGCTCAACTCTTACCTGGCTTATGAACTCAGAGTCAAACACAAAGCCTTGATGCTATAGACTGCTGTAACACTATGTTGTGAAATGTCACCATATACTTGCTTGTTTATTCCTTCCTACCCCACTACCAACCACTGCTGTAGATGAACACTCGACTAGACAACCTTCATGTGGTATAAAACATAAGAGCAAAAAAAAAAAACCCTGAAAAAACACAACGCTCTTTGTAGATCTACCTTGAGCATGATTAGGTACTTTCCTTCTTGCCCTGGTCAGAAAACCAGATTATTGCTTCAGAAGGATCTCCCAGTCCTGACAGACAACCCTGATAATTGAAACTATCTTCACCAGGAAATTAAATTTCTTATCCAAATTCAAATACCTATTTACTGAGGGTTCCAAGGTCACAATTATGCTCTTTCATCTGTTCACTCCATCTCCTGTCCTGTTGCAGGTAAAAAGAGGGATATAATCAGAGAGCCAACTGTAATTTTATATTCTGAGGAACGTCTTTGGTTGAAATTTGTTAAAAGTTAATGATCATCAATTTGCATTTTAACACTTCCTAATCACCCATTTATATAATGGAAAGACAGAAACTGAGCTGGAAGAAACCTTGCAAGATGACCTATATTTCACATTGGAGAAAGCAGGTGGCCAATTCTACGTACATCATCAGATGTTTGCATAGAGAAGTCTTACAGTTTCCACCACTGCATAATCTATTTTTACAGGCCTCCAATCACCTGAAATATTTCACTATCCTTACCATTAGAGGTTAGGGAAAGCTTTTTGTAAATCAAAAGCAAAGAACTCCCAAATCAGGTTTCCTAGTAGATTCTATTGGAGATCTGGATCTTTGCAGAGCAGATCCAAGTTTCCTTATAGCAAGTATGCTAGCTTAGTAGTTGTTCATAGCACAAAGGACAACAAAAAATTTACAGACTGCAAAGCCTGGAGTCTAACCTATGTCTCCTCTAAACACATTTAGCCAATGTACTTTTTGTTTATGGATATTAGAGCACATTATTCTTTACGTCAGATGTATTTGAAAACTATGTTAAACACGACTAATGATGAAGAGAAAACTGAATGGCAGCAACAATTCTTTCAGTTTTCCTTTTAAGCCAAATTTTCTAGCTTTCTGAATGACTTTGGTTCTCTTTTGTATTCTCTCCAAATGGTCGAACGTGCTTGAAACAGTGTATTTCAGAAAATCACAATACTCCAGCTAAGATTAATAAATGGAAGTCTAGCTTACAAGACATAAGACCCAACATTTTCATTCTAATTAGCACTGCAGCGCCCCATTACTTCTGGGGGTTTTTACAGCATAGCACTTAAAACTTCCAAATATAAATTACAAAGCATCATAACACTGCCTTTTTTTTTCCAGAATTGATATTTTGACCATCTTTTGTCACCCTCTATTTGCCTAAGTACACAGCCCTGCACACGTCCTTTTTCAATACTGCTGTACTTTTTTCTGGAGTATTTCTCCAGTTTGTCAGGACTCTATGCCTGCTTTTCAGAACAATTGTGAGCTCCTCCCACTTAGCTATATGTGGATTTAATAAGTTTACACTGTTCTATCACACAGATTATGAGCAGGTCCCCACTTGATATATCGTTCCCTCTTGACAGTGAACTGTAAAAAATTTTGATGAGCTGGAAAAATCATACTGAAGCAGTTTAACCTAGATTACTTTTCCAGTATGCTTAAGAGATTAGTACACAATACAGATTCAAAAGCAATACTAAGCCAGAACACATGCAATTGGAGCTCCTCTATCCGCATAGCCTTTTACTTTAGAACAGCAGAAATTCAGGTTGATTTAACATGACATTTGCTCTCAATACTACAGACACACATAGGTGATCCACCCATCCATCCTTTCACATAATACTCCCTATTTCCAAGAAGTGTTGTGTGTTTGCTTCCCTAAATTGATTTCTTAAATGCTAATGAACAGCAATCCAGGAATGAAGGAGTAAACTCAGTAACGTTTCATTACCAGAGAGATTTCATGATTTAGCTAGAAACCAGATATAAAAATAATGTCCAAAAATCAAGACTTCTTCCTTGTTTATTTTACTACGGATTAAAAGCCAGATATTTAAAATTAACTCACGTTTCTTCACTTAAAGCATGATGACATAATATTTTAATTAATATTTTCAATAAATGATGGTTGAAAATAATGATTACATAACATAATGGAATAATAAAAAAGCTGTTCAACAACAGAATGAAGTAGTGTTAGCAAGACAGAAATATACTCCCTCAGGAGACGGTGAAGGGGAAATCCTATTAAGAGTACATAACGGCTCGCTGGTTATCACATTAAGTATGTAGCAGAACGAATGGAAACATTAAGTCAACGTTTCAGCACAGGAAGGAAAGACGACCGGTTACACGTGACATTAAAAAAAAGCCACAACCAAGCACACTAAAAACGACCCCACTGTTATTGGTTCTGTGGGCAGAAAGGTGCTCTAAAGAACCAGAGAGAACTCTTACTACAAGAACTTTTATATAGGAGCAGCAAAGAGAAACTGCTGGTTTTGACAGGGCAGAAGGTGAGAGGTCACTGTAGCAGGGCAATTACTTCTAGCTCTAGAAGCACTATGTTGCACGTTAGTCATCTGCTATAATACATGTGGGTTAATCAAAGTGACTGCACGTATCTCAACGCTTCCAGTTTGGGGATGGAATTTGGGGCTGATGCACAAAGAATTCACCTACAAATGAAACGGCTGAAAGCAAACAAATAAAGAGAAGAGGACCCAAAGCTGCTTCTCTGCCCGAATCCTACCATGAATGCAAAGTGTGGACCCCTGGAAACAGCTTCTCTCTAGTCTTCTTTTGGGTATGCCAGACTAGAACAATACAATCTTATACAGAATTGAAGAGTTTAGGTGGCATCAGAAGCAGCATGCGCACACTAGCCCACAGCTATATTACTTCCACTATGCAAGCTAGCTTAGCCCATATACTCTCTGTTGCATGTCACAACGTCCCGTAAATATGCAGGAAAGTCATTAACAGCTTATCTGAGTTGCACAGTACTTCCCCCTTGAAAAAACGTTTTGTGCAACAGCTGTTTCTTGCTGTTTAAGGATGCAAGAAAAGGCATGTGTTACCATCCTGTGAGATAAAACGCTCGTGTTGCAGTTTTACTTCTCGCGCTTCCTTGTCTATACTTCAGGCTCCGTCAGGCTAGACGGAGATGCCTTTCAGGCAAATCAACAACCTATCTGCCCCACACTTCAGCTACAGTCTCTACGAGTCGGAGAGAGCAGGAAAGCCTGAAGCAGACGAGAGGACGACAGCTGCTCTCCTGCAGAGTAAAACCCAAGGCACCCGCCGGAGACCCCCGCAGACACACCTACCCAGACCCAAGCCCTGCCGTGCTCCGGGACCACTGCCCCCCTCACAGCGCCGCAGGCCGAGGCCTCGGGCCGCCGCTGCGGCACCGAAGCTCCCCACCCTCTCCCTTGAGAACAGGCACCGCACCAGCCCCCAGCCCCCGGCCGCCGGCCGGGTGCCCCGCCGGGCCCCACCTGCGCAGCGTAGGGGCAGCGCGACCAGGAGGGAAGACAGCAACGCCGCCACGGCCCCGCGCCCCGCGCCAACCGCCGCCGCCGCTCCGTCGTCCATCCGTCCCTCGGCACGGCCGGCGCTCGCACCGTTACCGGAAACCCCGGGCGGCCGCGCATGCGCAGGCCGCCTCCGCGCCGCGCTGCCGACGGTGGGGATGGGGCTGGCGGGCGGGGCGCGGCACAGAACGTCGTCGGGCGGGCTGCCAGGCGTCCGAGGCTCGGCTGTCCGCGACGCCTGCGAGGAGCGGCTTCCTCCGGGAGACCGGTGCCCCCTCAGGCGTTTATTCTCCGGTGGCGGCAGTGGGAGGAGCCGCTCAAGGAAAGGGCGGGCGGCCGCCCGCGGGAAGCCCCGACGGTTGCGCGCGTTCCCCGGTCCCGCCGCTGCCGCCGGCCCGGTCTGTGACAGGGCGGCGGGGCGCGGCCGCCGGTCGTTGTGGCGGTGCCGCTCGGCCGGCACGCGGACCTCTCTCTCCCTCAGGCCCGGTCGGAGCGGCAGCGGGGAAGCCGAGCCCCGGTGCGCGGGCGGCAGCGGCGGGCTGTGCTGACCGGCCGGGCCCCCCGCTCCCGGGGGGTGCGAGGAGCCTCCCTCGGAGGGCCGCTTGGTCGGGTGTAGGCATCCCTCGGTATTCTGACCTGCGCGCAGCAGCGGCCGCCGTGTGGCTGGGTGCGGACCAAGGAACGCGAGCCGGTCTTGTTGCCGGCGTGGGCTGGCGGCCTGGTACTGGCCGGGCGGGTGCTTGGTGGTCTGGTTGTCGCAGGCCCGCCGGGACCGCTGCCCTGCGGGGTGGGGGTCGGCGGCTGTGCAGCTCTCAGGTGCGGTCTTGGCAGCACTCGGGTTTCCTCCCTTTGTTCTGCCCTCGTTGGTCACCGCTGTTCCATCCCAGCCCACACATGTCAAGAGAGCCCGTTCACGCAGCTCATGCGAAAAATGACCCATTCTGTTTGATCAAAAATAAAACTAAAAGCCACTAAACCACACGATGCATTGAGTCACAGGGAGGGACCATAATTCCTCTCATTCAATAGTTAGGGCATTTGTCTGGGGGGAAATCTGTGCAGTCTGCCCTGGTTCTTCAATATTTGAACAAATGCTGCAGTACCAAATGCCGCATGCACGCTACAGTCCTTGAAGTGGGTCTTGGACCCAGCTCGCTTTTTGTAGACAGAAGTTCTGGGTTTATGTATTAAAGATTTGAAACTCTGGTAGGCAAAGGTCTGTGCCCCCTACATCCTATGTGTTATAAACATTACATTTTTGTTGCTTAAGGAGGTAACAATCCGTCCAGCCATACTTTGGGATAAAAGCGTTCCTAACTGTTGTCGATGCCTCTTCTGCTATGAGGTGCTACACGTACACTGAGCATGTCTACTAAGCCTAGGCTTGTTAAAAGCCAGTACCATTAGTATCTAACTGTACTTATGAAATGCAAATGCTATTGATTCCTTTAAATGAATGAATGTATATGCTGCATTAGCCAACTCAGGGATGTAAAAGCTGAAAACCTGTCCTATCAAAAAAACTGATGATTGAAAAGAGGCTGATACCATTACAGTTAAGGCTGTGGACGAGAGGTTGTGGCTAACCATGTCCTCTGAAATGCGTGGTGTCTAATGTTATCTAGTATGCTACAGGTGCCTGTACCTAGCACAGTTTCTTTAAAGAAAAAATACTTTATGAAGTGTTTAAACAATCAGTGTAGTTTTATTTTCTGGTTTCTATTATTAATTTCTTTTGAGCAATAAATATGCAATGCAATAAATATGTAATACAGAAGTGTATTTATTGTGTAACAACTGAGTGAGTAATAGGCTATTAAGTACCACTCAGTGTGGGCCATCATATCTATCGTGATCATCGTATGGCGTAGTCAGTAGACGAGTGAGGAGAAAGCTTGTTGTGATGAAAGTAACAAAGTAGGACATAATCTGTGAAACATTGTCAGCTTCACCACAACTTCCTGTGTGAGTTTGTGTAAACTGATTGCTCTTTAAGACAAAGGCTGTTATTTATCCTTTTTCTGAAGTTGTAAAGAAAAAGAAGTCAGTATATTAGTATTGCTGAAGTACCTTTAAAATCTTAACAAGAGGATTTCAAAGCAACATTCAGCATAGCTATGATACTGTCAGTGCTCTCTGATAAATGGAGTGAAATGACAACCATTTATTAGCTCATAAATATTAGGAATGCCATTTTCAGGAGACAAGCCTTTCCAGTGGCAGTCATGTTCCTGTTAGTCTGCTGTGAATAATTCTTTGGTAGTTTTCTAATATGGTTCTTGACTGGCCACACTCCTAACAACAACTAGGGCTCTCCCAGATGGCAGTCTCCTTGAGAAGGAACCCAAATGATGTATTGTTATGTCCACAGTGTTAATGGCTGACACAAACAGGCCTTCACTTAGTGCATCACTGATGCTATGCTTCTCCAGCTGAGGAAGACACCCATCATCTTACGGGGTCAAACGGAGCCAATACTAGACAGCTCTTTCCCATCAGAAGATGGGCGTTATTGCATATAAGCAGCAGACCTGCCCCACAAGGGTCGCTTCACCCTTTCCCAGGGGTGCTGGATTCGCTGTACGTGTGCAGATCGTGTGTACAGCATAAGCACACAAAGTTCATTGTTTCCTGGAAGCGCCATATTTTCTGACGCACACGCATTTAGAAGAACACTTACACAGACACCTATAAGAAGCATGCTGCTTCTGTGCCTGCAGCCTGTTGCTGCAGAGATCTGAGCAACACCTGGAAGAAGCGTGAGTAGGAGCAGGCTGCTGCTGTCAGAGTGGTTCATAGGGCCCCTCTCAGCTTCCCACACACTCTTGAAACCAAGGCAGGGAGCCCAAGGTTATGGGCTGTGGTGGCAGCCCTTGTTGTGTGATGAGGTGAAGGCTTTGGACAACTGAAAATTCTGGTGGCTGAGAGTATGTGACTGCCAGCTCTTGGCTAGCACAGTCATAAAGTGCTAAAAGCTGAGAGATGTACTTACGACATTTTTTTCCAATCTTAGTGGGAGGAAAACTATGCCCTTTAAAGCTAGGAATTGGCTGCAGGGATTATGCAAAATGTATTCTTGCAAGATAAAGGGTACTGTGATACTAAAATGATGAGTTTGGTTAAAAACATCTATTAGGCAGAGCTGCTCATGATAAAGTATGCTCAGCTATGAAAGCCTTGCCAGGAAAAAAAAAAAAAATCCATTCTGTACATCAAGAGTGAGCTCTTAGTGAAGTAAGTGAGTTGAGCCTATTATGGTTGAGCCTGTAGAAGATAAATGCATGGATATAAGATGATGCTTAGGGGGATATATTGTTGCAGGGCATTTCTGACCTTGAGTCAGATTTATTCTGTGATAATTTGTTATCTTGTGCTCAGGCAATTTATAGGGAAACATTTTTATGGCAAGTTATTTATGTAACCCACACTTCACTGTAACCATTTTGCAGTCTAGGTTATGAACTACAACCAGCTTACTAGTTTATTGCTTGTAGAAATATTTAGTAACCTGACAAATGTAAGTTTGAATGCAACTTCCTCACTGATATTGTAGAAGAAAGAAGCAGAAACTGGTGGTGATACAATCTGCTAGAAGAGAAGCTCTATCTCTAGTACGCAGGCAACCAAAGAGAAGTGAAGACAATGTGTGCTCCTGTGGTCATCAATGTCAATACTAAAACATATGTGTGGTGGAGGAAGCTAAGCCATGCAGGCTCCACTGAATTTATTTCAGTTGGCTGACAGACAAAGGAAAAATAATTTGCTTGTTTCTTCTCATGTCAACTCTGGAACAGGATAAAAGAAGCAAATACAGTATTTCATCTTGTTTAAAAAGCATCAAAACATAGGTTCAGGAAGGAAGGACCTTAGGGAGTACGGTGGTCCATTGTACAGCCCCAAGGCAGGATCAGCTGTACCTACCCCCTTCCTAATGGACATTTGGGTTTAGTTGTTTGTTTTGGTTTTTTTTTAATAAGCCACTTCTCAGGCAATATCTCCTATACTTTTTCTGTTTTCATCATTAGAAAATTTTTGCTCATGTCTGTCTTGTTGCAGTCTTGTAACTGCTTTCATGTCTGTCATGGCCATATAGCATAGATTATTCATTTCCTGTTTTCAGAAGCCTTTCACATTTTTGAAGACTGTTATTGCCAGTTCTTTTTACCAGACCACATAATACCATCTTCCTTCACAAAGCATGTTTTTTGACCTCCTCCTGACTTTTCCCAGCACTGGATATAGCTTGCCACATGCCCTTTCACAGTGCTAATAACTGGAAGTATTATTTTATGTGCTCCATGGACTGTAGTGCGGTTTGTGTATTCTGTATGGCATTTGCCCCTTTCGATGAGTGAGACGTTGACTCATTTATAGTTTATGACCCACTATAAGCCCCACATTTGTCTCCTTTCACCGAGACTGGTTTTCCTTAACTTGTCTGTGACAGTATCTTGTAAGATATTATGAAAAAATCTTACTAAAGTCAAAATATAACCTACCACTTCTGCCTTTTGCACAAAGTTCATTGATGTTCACTGAAAGGAATTAGATCAAATTTTTGTTAATACATTGATATTCTGCAGCTTAGTGATAGTTTTTCTACATAGTAGAAAAAACACTACAAGTGAAGTATATGTTAAAAAACCCATCTGTTTTTTTGTCAGCACTGTGTTTGGACATTTGGGCTCTATTTCTACATTTCTTGGACAAAGTGTGGTTGGACTGCTGTGCTTGCATGAAAGTAGATATGTCCCCCTGCTTCCACATAGCAAGACATGAACTATAGCAAGGCTATAGTTGAGGATTTTTCCACAAGTAAACTCTTTTGTCAGTGTAAACAGGTATGTATCTATCTGATGCACATTCTTCCTTCATGTGTTACAAGCAATTTGCTTTTGAGACTTTAATCTCATTGGGACCTGGGTATTTCACGTTGGGGAAAGCTACATAATTACCAGTTCAAGTTTTCCAAAATATTTCAATATCCCTTCTCATTCTAATTTGCACTTCAATCTGACCAACTGCTCTGTGGCTTTTATTGTGGCAAAGATCCAATGTCGAGGTGTTACATCCCTGGTTTCTGATACTGGTTTCTGCATCTTTGCAGGTTTGTACCATAGTGGGAATTTCTCCCTGACTTTTGACGGTATTGTCCAGGACACGGTTATAATTTGAGATGAGAACTGATCATCTAACTTAAGCCTTCCTGGTAGTGCTTCTCCTCTACCTTGCAATCCCCACATCCTATTCTTCTGCAGCTTCTTAAGGGGTAAAGAATTCCTCCATATGGTCCAGGTGTCCTGTCAAAGGCTTCAGCCACCGGCAGAGGAGCAAGTGAGTCTTCTAGGGTAAGGAGGACAATGCCTGACACCCATCTTAATATTTTTATTACTTTCTCTAGCAAACTGCCCTTTCTGTTTAGGAAAAATGTGAGCAAGATCTTGCTTCCAGAAGAGGCTTCCAGCGTTGTGAGAGTGGCTCTTGCTGCATGAGTTTTGGAAGGCCCCAGTCTCCCCTTCTGCAGAGATTCCAGTGCAAAGACAAGAGCTGAAGTTCTCTGTTTCTCACAGCTCTTCCCACACTGGTGCTGAGATGACATACCCTTTGCCTGCTCTGTGCACCCTTCTGGTCTCACCTTTCCTGTACTCTTGATGAACTGCACTGCAGGCATAATTATTTTTCAGAAAGGAGCAGAATACAATGAGCAAGGTCAGGCTCAGAGCTGGAGTGATAAAGGTGGTAGTGCTACACCACAGGACTTTATTATTAAGTGTATTTCGAAGGATATTTCCTGCATTATTGTTTTATTCTCACACTCATGAAGTTCTAGAAAGACTTTTAGGTTCAGATCTTGCCCTTTTCTTTTGACCCTCCACGCTGAAATATACAAGGACAAAGTTGGTTTGGGGACAGGTATAATTCTGTGTATCAGAAATGTTTTTAGCCATGAGTCAGCTGAGTATTTTCAGCCCATGAGAAAACTCAGGTAAATAAAATACAGGCGTCTGGTCAGAACAGTGCATTAGGTTTTGAAGGACAGAGGGGTCATAATTTGCATCAACCAGGCTGGAAGGATGTGGAAAGGCTGCTGTCAATCTGTCCTTTTACAGCCTGTGAAGACCTATCTCATATCTTCAAAATGCCTAACTATAATACACCCATAACTTTCATCTTCATAGGTAATATTTCATAATGATCAGCAAGTTGTGCTTGGCTAGGGTGAGTTTCAGAGCCTCATTGTACCATTACGTCAGTGTGTCTGAAAATCTAACCCATGTGCAAAGCTCCAGTTTACATCATCTTTATAACTATGTTACTCACATAGATTGGAAAAGAAAGTCCCTTCTCTGAGGACCTTGCAATCTCCTTTTAAAAAGTTTAATGTAAACAACAGGAGCTGAGAGAAGGGAGTAGAAATGAGAGACAATACTTGAGTGACATGATGTCAGAGTCGATGGGAAAATGGAAGAGCTGCAAGTTACTAAACTTTCTTTGGTCTGGTGCTTTCTCCAGGGTCAAATCCTAGTGATAGTGAATTCACATCAGTGCTGCTGGAGCCAGGATTTCCTCTGTAAGATTTCCGCAGTGGTTTCTCATTTGTCATTTTGATATCATTATCCTTCTATGCCTTCAGTCTTTTACAGTAATTGCTGAAAACATGCAAAATTAACTTAAGAAAATCCAATTTGTAAGGAAGAAATAAGCAAGCACTCTGTATTAGGAAGTGCAAATGAGCAATTTCCAGTATATTGCATGCAGATGGTCAGCTAAGCCTGTTGATTATTTACAGTACTTTCTGTAACATAGCTATTTTCACCTTTCTTTTTCATGACAGTGCAACATCAAGGGAAGGAGCCTTGATTTGCACAGACACTCCATACCACTTATTTAATAACCGATGATTACTAGAAAATTACATTTTGCCAAGTAATAATGGTTATTTCCCAACCTGCCTCAGAAAAAAATGGGTAACTTAATATCACAAATTCTTATGCTGTATTTCTGGTTAAGAATATATTTAAAAGCTTTTTCTATAGCTTGTCATGGATGTAGAGTTAAAGTTTTTGAAAGCCTTCCGAGCTATGCTGCTCAGTGGGACTTTTTCTGGCCAGCCAGCAGATGTGGATTTGTGCTCTGCAGCCAGCCAGCCTTTCCTGATGCCTCCAGGAGGGGCTAGGGAGGGAAGACACCAAAGCTACCAATATGGAGAGATGAAAGAAAAATGTGGAGCTGGTGGGTGATCACATCCCTAGTCCCTTGGTTGGCCATGAGCTCCAGTGTTCCTTTCTCCCTGAAATGTTCACTCCACTCTCTCGACCGGAACCTGCTAAACTCCTGTTCCTTCTCCTACTGTCTTACCTTATTGCCCTCTTCTGTAATCTGTTCTCTTTACCACAAGCCTAGACTGCTCTCCCTCAGTTGTCCCCACTTCTCCGTTCCTTAATCATCCTCCTCTGTTTTGCATTTCACGTCAAAAATATTTTTCCAACAACCCCCAGGTCTTCAAAGCTGTCCGTTTTACTCATCACTTGGCCAAAACCCCTGGCACGCTGTGCCAGAGTTAGCAGCATACTTCCATACTTTGCAGTTTAAATCACAACACAGTTAGAAGTTCGCCTATTTTATTGATTTATTTTCATCGTATTCTCCACAAGCTCCACTCTGGAAGATCAACTCTTCTTTGAAGAGGCACTAGGTGCCCTGTACTGCCTGGACTACCTGTGGGGCCATGCGGCCCATTTGGGTACAGACTGCACCTTGGCCCCCGGGCCTGTTGGCTCATTTTACACATTCCAGTGAAGCTGTGGCTTTTGTGGCTGAAGAAGAGGGTTCTCACCTACAAACGGTTTCCTGTGAGGACTCAGTTTGGAACAGGAAGACTTCTGAAGCAAACCAAACTGCAGGTTTGTCTGAAGAAAAAAATCTGGACTGCTTTTAGGAGCTCTTAGGAAAGGTTGACCTTTAAAAATAAAAGTCAGCTTTAATTCCTCTCAAGTGGCACTGCAATAGCTGACCTTAGCCATGCCCAGCCTCAGTGCCAGTCACAACTAGATTCCTGACGTCTCTGCAGAGCAGAAAGAAGGAATGCAAGATGTCCAAGAGGTATTTGTATGAACTAACCTTGCCTAAGAGGAAAAAGTAGCCTAGGTTTTCTCTGTAGTCGTTGTAAGAGTCGGTCAGAAAATCAGCATTGTCTCAACATTGTAATCAGGAACATGAACAGTACGCTACCTGACAACAGCCTGTTTCGAGCGCAGCGGCCAGTCCCAAGGATGGAATGTGCGGTACAAAGTTCCTGGAAAGTACCTGGCTGGAACCGTTAGAGATAACTGCATAGCTACTGTCAGAAAGGATGGATTGCAACTGTTGCCATAACATCGATGAAGAAATCATGAACTTTAGACGAACTTTGCTTCATTATAATACCAAAACACACCTCCTGGTCGAAGGCTACCGGCCTCCAAGACTTACCACGCCTCGGACACTGACCCTGCGCCTGCGTGATAGCCTCGCTCGAGAAGGGCGGAGATATGATAATTGTATTCTGAGAAGGGCGGAGACTCCTGAGGCAGAGGTGGAGCAAGGTGTGTTACTAAGCATAAAAGATGACTTCTGAACAACGGAAGTTTGAAGCTTCCCCACCAAGGACCACGACGATGACGACGCAGCACCAGCTGGACCCGGGACCATTAGGACATCGTGAGATCAGCAGTGGTAGCTATAACCTCTCTTTCTCCTCTCTCTAAACTTTACTTTTCTCCTTTCTTTCACCCATCTCTAACTATCGCGTGCCTCCTCACAGGCAATACAATAAAGTTTTACTGTGTGATTACTGCTATCCCCTTTGGTGTTGGTCACCTTAATTTTGCACTTTCGAGATCGTAGCAAACGAACCAGTCGTCAAGGAAAGAGATGCTCTTCCAGAGAAGAATCCCAGGCAGTTGCCTTCTGAAGGAGCTACTGTCTTGGGAGAGCCCGGGGAATTGGCCTTATGGGGCTAGAATTGAAGTTTCTGAATACCTCATCACCCCTTGTCACTTAGTCCTTTTATCTAACTGTAACTGATTTACTGGGTCTTAGCCCATTAAATAACAAAATGCTGGAAAAACCCCAAATCCCCAGGAACAGTTGTGTAGTGACGTGTGAGTAAAAGCTGTAGACGTTAATGGCTTAGCTGAGTTTTAGTCAGTTTAATATGAAATGAGGTGAACAAAACATGTCAGAGGTGAGAAGTCAGAAGCGAAAAATGAGCTGGGCTTTTCCTTTTCATAGCGCTGTGGATTCTTCCTATCCCTGTTGCACTTCATGAAATTTGACCTAAAGTTCCTTCTATGTGTGGAGGAAGAACCTTGTTTGTCTGTGGCAGGTTCCTTCAACTGATGTGGATCATGCCTGGAGGTGAACATGCTCCACGTTTACTGCAAGTCAGGTCTCAATGAGCACCACATCTAGGAGCTCTGAAGTACAGCTTATCACCGTCTTTTTAGTCATAAACCCTCTTCCGAGGTCAGAAGAGTGAAATTTAGCAAAGAAAATAGGAGTCATCCAAGAAATGCCTTGCCTGGTGCATCGAGCTGAATCTGTCTTCTAACGGTCACTGAACGTACAGCTTCCCCTGTCCTCCTCACAGTGCGTTGAACAGCCTCGCTGAGGTTTCTCAGGTGCTGTACGCGTGAGCTACAGGCCTTACCCCTCCCCTGCTTGCTATGTCATTACACATGTGATGTCCAACTGCTTACTGAGGGGGCTTCTGTCTCTCCGATCACTGTGGTGTCCGCATACCATAATCCTAATTTAAGAGCTGGGGGAAATATAAGGACAATGCAGCTAAGCGATTTAACCTGAGGTGAGAAGTCAGCAATGAAGCATTAATCACAGTCCTCCACAAGGTCAAATCATTATTTAACATTACTTTTGAATTCCTTTATAAACAGGAATACAAATGATGCTTTGCTACTCTGCACAAATGCACATGCTGGATGCTTGCATGACTGAAAGGAGAGCAGACAAGCAAGCAGACATCAGTGTTAGAGGATGCCCTGGCTACAAGGTTAGCTCTACATGAAATAAGACTTCTGGCACCAGATAATCAAATCAGGATTTCACAGAATGTCTTTCTGCCCTTTCAGGATGATCTTTATTAAATATATTCTGCATTGGAGTCTTCATTTCTGTTCTGTGTGGCGTACAATCTCCTAACTTTGTTTACCAAGTTATCTGCATTAGAGTAACACTAGCAATGGAGTAGTCTAATAGCTCTGCCAGCTTGATGTCCTCAGAAAACTGGAGCACTGTATGATTGAGGGTTGAACCTTTGCTAGGATTGTACAGGTCTCTGGACTTTCTGGAAACTTTGGCAACACGTTGAGATGCAGAGTTGGGGAAAATTCATTCCTATTTCATGCTAGTTGCGGTGCAGCTGGAATCTTAATAAATTTTTCATTTTGGAATTCACTATATAAAGGCTTTTTGACGATAGAGACAGTAGGTTAAAGATGGGCTCACATGAACTTAAAACAGCTGTTTCTTTAAAGACACCACATTCCATATCATAGAAAAGTTAAACAAACAAAGCGGTCAGGACAAATCCTTCCTTTCCCCACGTGTTTGGATGTGTTGAAAGAGGAAGCAGTATTCTGAGAACAGTCTTTCCCTCTGCTCCCATGTGGTAATACAATTGGTTTTGGCAAAGACAGGAGGGGAAACGCTTCCTCTTTTTAAAAGGGGGAACTCAACCTCTCAAAATTTCAGAGACCATGTTCTTGCACACATTCTTCCTGCTTTAATCTAAAAAGACTATCTCTGCACAGCCAAGATTATTTTTTTCTCTCTCCCCCAATCTGGCTTACCAATGAACCTGTAATGAAGTGGCAGAGCACATGGGGACTGCCTTATCTGTGCCCTCATCATAACCTTTGAACCAGCTGACTGATTTCAGCCACATTTGATGGACAGTAACTTCCCGCTCTTCTGTGAAAATCAGCCAGTGGATAGATGAAAGCAGCTCTACTAAAAGAGTGAGGAAAAGGCAGGGAAATCTCAACCCTCTTCTCTTCTGACAGCAGCTGGCCAGCCAACTAGCACATGCATCGATCATCTGAGCTATGCTATGTGTTTTATGCCTTCCTGAAAGCCAAAAATTGAAGCTGCTACTGTGGAAGAAGAGATAGGGAACACACAGGGAACTGAATTTTTACAGTGAGGAGGTGTACCAGACACAGGACATCGGCCTCCATTAGGATCAGCACTCACAGTGTAGCTTTGGTGAAAGGTGAAGAAAAGCACCAGTGAAACAAAATGCCTTAAAAAAAACAAAGTGAAAATGCTTCCCCATTTTTTCCATATCCCACGTTAAATCAGAATATAATGAAAATTTAAAAGTGCAGAAGAAACATGTGCAGATTACATATAGCTGGGTGGTACAAAGAATCAATGCCTGCTCTCCTTACATTTTCTGCCTGCAGCGACTCCCAAGAAGTGAATATTTACAAATTAAGTAACAAACCTCAAAACCATAGCCAAAAAATTTGCAATTCCCACATCAAGTTATGATTTACACACAACTTCATTCATGGCAAGTTACTTTTGCTGACAGAATTTAATTTTTCACCCTCATTTTCATGTAATAATACATACAAAAAAATTTGTGTCACTCTCAAAATTAGTGCACAGTGCAAAGGTCACACTTTATGCCCCAATGTTGGTGTGGACATAACCTTCATGTGCATGAACATGGCTATGCAGGTGAGATTGTATTATGTAACATGGGAGCCACATCAACCTGGATTTACATTTTTTGAATTAAGAATACGTATCAGTAGATAAATAAAATGAACCTACTTTTTAACTCCCACTTTAGCTGCAAAGTTTTCCACAGACTTCAGTGGATTCTGGACCAGGTAGGCAAAATTTAATTAGCCATAGAAAATGCAGGGCAGAAGCTCAGGGGATTGAGCAATACCTGAACATACAGGGCTATCTGGCAGTGCACTGGTATGTTCCCATTATTCTTAGCGATGAAGTATGAGTAGACCTTGCAATGCAAAACACACTGAATATTTGTGTTTGATTTATTCATACCAAGTTCATACCATCATGATAACTTTACAGTTTTGCACCAGGTAAAAAAATATTCAATAGAAAGATTACGCCACGAGGGACATCCTTAAGAAATACACACAATTTCTCATTACAAAAAATAAGTCAGATCAGGTCTTTCTTTACAAAACGTGATTTTCTTTTACAAACCTTATACAATATATCATTTTGATTAGCTTTTGCAATAAATAGTTCATCAAAGTTAAATTAACTAGTATTATATATATAATTGCTTTTTAAATTAATGTTGTAATACAGTCCAAGGTATTGCTACAACTTAACAGTGAGCCACCACAAACAGTGGCAAAAATTACGTATCATATAATTCCTCATTTATAGTCAAGTTTCTTGTACTTTAAAAAAATAATATGATTCTCTGAAAAGTCTGTGTATACATCTTCGCATATGAATTTTTACTGTCTTAAGAATGCAGCAATAAGAAGATAAACTCAACAGCCCATTTGTTTTTCTTTTGGTCCGAGTGAAGTACGAGGAGTGCATTTAGGCCTTTTCTGAAGCTGGTACTATTCTTGAACCAGAATCTTCTTGTTCAGAGTCCTGAAGGTGCTCTGTTGTCTTGCTGGCCTCATCCCCAGTCTCATCACTGTTATTTTTGGATTCTTCTGAAATGACAGTTAGCTTGTCATAAAAAAGATGCTCTTCTTGTGGGAGTGGAGAAAAAAACTGCGCACCACTGGGAGGCTTACTCAAAAACTGTGAAGGAAAGAGGAAATGAGAATTAGGCTGCACCAGTCATACTATCCTGTTTGCTTACAAATACGTTTTATATTGTTTTCCACACATCAATTGGTTTTCTCAACCCTTAGAAGTCCCAGAATAGTGACAATGTAATAACCTCTCTGCTCACTTTAACATCCTGTGCAAGGTTTAGAAGCAAGTCAGAAGTGCCTTTATTTGCAAGAAGATACCCCCGGGGTTAGCGACTTCTCTGGAATATAAACTTTTTTAAAAAAATAAAATACATAGGTTTTGTTTGTAAACAAAAACTAAGAATGGTGACTTGACTGTAGGCAAAGGAGTTCACAGAGATATTTGTCAAACAGCTCCAAGAGATGTGAATCGTGCCTGCCATCTCAGAGAGCTGTCTGCTCAGGCATCAAATAGTGATGCTTTAAATGTCAACATAAACCATAACCATTTAGTCAAGTAAAGGAGAGAGAAGGGGATTTGCGGGGCTATGCAGTTCAGTGAGAAAGATGACTTAATTTTAGTACCGAAATATCACAACTTCCTCCCACTCCCTGTTCTATTGGTAGGATGGAACCAGCCTCAAGAATCAACATGGACTTCGCACGATGTCATGACTGTATTTTGAATGTCAGCACAAGAACAGCACACCTACTCAACACAGTAATAATATGTCAACCACTCATTTTGGCAGCTGAAGTGGCAGTTCATTTTATTAGTAGGGGCTGGAGAAGTACAACTGACTTTTCTTCCTGTGACCTGACCCCTGTCTATTACTTTAGTACATTTTATGTAAGAAACAAGCTGCTCTGTCAGGAGTCCTGTTCACTGTAATTACAAAAATAAATACTAATATTATTACTATTAGACCTTTTTCTAGCAAACTGTGATTTGAAATGTTCTGTCAGTAACCTGTAATCTCAAATGTTCATGTAGTGAAATCAATGCCTTTGATAAATGGCATTTTAGGTAAGCATGACTGACCTTTGATTACTGTGATTAACCACTATAACCTACTAGCACAAAATGAAAATTCTGCCTTTGATAAATGGCATTTTAGGTAAGCATGACTGACCTTTGATTACTGTGATTAACCACTATAACCTACTAGCACAAAATGAAAATTCTCCCTTTCTTATGAGAAACCTGTAAGAAAAATGGAATTTGACCACATCCTGTACTGATCAGAGCAATGCTACCTTACCAACAGCTGAGCTCCAGGTTCAGCAAACTACTGTGTGCTGAGCATGTGCTCAACTTAAAGCACAAGACAATTGCTAAGTCAGCTGCAAAGCCTTAGTCTGCTAAACTTTAAATGAGTCAAAATGAAAGACACAGAGAAACCAGGAAACTTAGAATAGTATAGGTTGCTAACTTTGGCATACGTAACACTCTGTATAACCTTGTTTCTTGGAGGAGATTCTGATACAGCCTTTTTATGCTGCTATATGGGTAACAAGGTCAGTGACATTCCCCTACAGTAATGGCTAACATTGCCCTCATTTTATCTTGAATTTTCAGACTTCACTACATTCTTTACTTAAGTTAAAACTCATTATTATATTTGTGAAAGAGCTTTGTTTCAGGAGAACAAATGTGCAATTTTAAGTCTAAAATGAGACAGGGGAGACAGATACCTCAGTTGTTTGCTATTTAAAAAGAGGAAATGAAGGTTAACACCTGTTATTCTCTCACTTTAAAATGAAAGAAAACATCCTGTTTCTAAGCCATATAAAGCTTCCTATTACAAATTATGCAGTTGCTTTAGGAATAAAAGTCTATGCCAAGTTTTTAAACTGTTCAGCTTTTAAATATTTTCGACCATTCTGTGCAGAACAGTTCAAAATGACAGTATTTTAGAATTTATTACACATCCGTATACTTCAAAAGGAAGTCTAATTTCACTGCTTCTTACTTATGTCTGTGCAGCGCCACAGAACTTGGTGAAAAAACCTGAGGTAACATTCATGCAGAATTTATGACCTTATAATGCCAGAAATTAAATATTAAATGAACTAACTTCCACTACCTTTCTCATGCTGAAAAGTACTTTCCTTTGTCAGCTTTTTCCAAAGTTCATGACTTCTTCATTTACACTTATTTGAATGGATTTTTATGTTTGGCAGAAGAGCGAATTTTACCATACATAACAACTATATAACAACAAGTAACCAGCATTGCTCCTTACAGTCTAAAATGCCCTCAGAATAGTCCAAACTTTACCGATGGCTAACCATCAGGTCCAAATGAAAGAAGGCAAAATAAAAGAAGCTCTAAAGGTTTTGGCACAGAGAGCCTTTGAAAAGCACGTGGTTCTGCTGAAAAAGCTGATTTTGTGTTAGGTAGAAAACAAACCTCTTTCAAGTGTTGGGGGAAAATATATGAAGGGCAGAAAACATGTTTGGTGAGTCGATAGAGATACAAAAAGGAAAAGAAACAAACAGGAACAGATATTACGACGACCAGCATTGATCCTATAAGAACGGTCACAATTATCCACACAGGAGTTACACCTGCAAGAGACAAGAAAAAAAAAAATTAAAACCGTGACTATTAATTTCTGAATATATTCTTTTCAAATTATCACTTTCTCCACAGAATAAAAAAAAACCAAACAAATTATTATAAAATTGTAACTGCAAACATAAGTCTTTGTTTCCAGATGCAAAAGACCTCTTAGCCCTTAAATTTTTAGTCTGAATAGGCTGAGGAAGTTGTCAATAAAGTAAGCTTACAAGCCATTATATTTAGACATTTACAATTACATACTGGTGACTCTACATGCAATCCTAGCCAAATGATTAAAGGAAAAAAGACCAACAGAACCATCCACAAGGTGATACCAAAGCTACTGTACACTCGTTGGTGTTTCACAAGTGTAGGAATTGACACATAACACTACCAGAGTATAGGCTTTCACTTTTCTCTGAAAGAAATCTGTAAAAATGGCAGCAAAGTAAAGACTGCAGGGCACAAAAGTCTGTAAAATTCTAAACTACTGAGGCTTTAAAAAAATTTTGTCATGCACAGGGCTTTTGTAACAGGCAACGGGAATGAAGATATATCCATACATCACTGTATAAATGTTTTAAACCAACCTATGCTTGCTAGGCACTGTTCTAGCCACGAACAAGCAACACCACCACCAAAACCCACCTGCAATTCAACTGCAGTGCATGCAGATAATATACATGTGGGAAAAATAAATGAGGAAACATTTTATGAAGAAAAACATAGGAGAAACAGGTTAGCTCAGTAGCTTCCCCAGGCTTCTGCCACATGGCTTCCTCATTAACTTGTGTCTGTGCCTCTGATTTTTCACATGTTATCTGAGGGTGTAAGTTAGCTGAAATACACATTATGCATGTGAAAAAGACAGTATCTAGGACCCCATCCTTTCTCTTAATTAGGGACGTGAAGCTCCCTGCTAAGACAACAGGGTCATGGTGGTTATTGCTGGACTCCACAGACAGAAGCTAAGGTGTCATGGCTGGAAAGGAAAGCGCTTTTGGTACTTAAATGCCTTCAAAATGAGAAGGAAAGTATCTAAACAAAATATTTGTTTATATTGTTGATTAATAACTGCTGTGTTTCACAGAGAAAGAGGATCATGGCCTAGCCTCGTGACAGACACTGGCAATATCACCACAGATGAAGCAGTTACAAATGTATGGAACAAAGGCTTTCATAGAATAATAATACAGGTGATGGTAGAAGAAATTCACACAGTGTGATCAGTGAAGAGCCTATGCTCCATTTAACTCTGATTTGCAGAGTACGAGGAACGCAGAGGCCTCTACAGCAAAGTAAAGCATCATGCCATTGGTGCCATATTGCTTGTAGTTCTCACTTCGTTTCCAACTCCTCTGCTCCAAAAGCACACAGGTATTAACCACCAAACAATGCTGAAGTAACAAACACATCAATTTTTGGAAGATTTACACGTTACACCAACTTTCATTTTGAATGGCTTTGCGTATTTCCCAGTTCCCGACAGCACGTGTCCCATTGTATTGTCCCAGGTATTACCGTTGTGGGTTGTCTGTTCACAAAGGTCTCTGCTCAGTTCCCCTGTTTTGTTCCACTCAGGGATAACTGCTTGCACTTGAATACAATATATTGTCCACGGCTCCAACTGAGATAATATTTCAGAGTTATGTTTAGTATCTATGTGAGTTACCTAATAACAGAGAAGAATACAAAAAAAAAAAGCACAAGTCCAGTGAATGGACCAGCTAAGTAATTAAAATTACATTTAGTAGGATAAATCCTAGCAGTTACAGCCGCAATGTGAAAAAGGCTTTTAAAGGCAGAATGAAATGCCCTGCCTGCATCACATAACTGATAACTCTACATTGATTTCAGCTATGGTTAGAGTGTGAGACCATTCACACCACTGACGTTCTGGCTGCTTCTAGCAACATTAATGAAGTTTTAGGCTAAAGAGGCTTACAGAGATGTGATAAATGAGATCTGCTTGCAGAGAGAAACAATTGCTTAAACACATGAGATCAACTAAGAGTGCTGTCACAGGCAAACATAATTCAATTTGAGACAGAGCAAGTAGGATGGATGATCTAGACAAAACCAAACCAAACCAAAACAAAAAAGACAAAGGCTTGTGGAAGCTATTAGGTGACTGACAGCAGATGCAACTTGCTGTTTAGAGGCATGATTGGTTATGTCCCTGTAACTATACAGTCCCTGCAGAACATAGGAATCCCTACAACATGCCCCATTACGTAGTAACAGACTCTTTCTCGGGGGTGAGAAGACTCTATAGCTAGGTTTCAACATTTTGAGCAAGTGTCCACTTCAAAAAACAACCTATGAAGTTATATAGCCTATGTCTTTTGCTTCTTTGATCCCTATGAAATTTCCCAGACTTCTGCTCTGAAGTGTGCTTTTAACACTTGTAGCTGAAGTTCCTGCTTTCTCTGGTAATCTGCCTAAGTTTGCATCCCATATGCATAAACACCTTCATTTCTTGTAGTTTGGGAATTGAAAACCAGTCTGGTTTTGGGGAAATGATGATCCCTCATTTTCTGGAATTGAATGCCAAAGAATTTTGCGGTGTAACAAATACAAATCAGAATTATGTAATGAAGTCCTATTATATGAAAACTGTACTACGTACAAAGCACTAATTATACTGTGGCTGGTATCTTCCAGTAAAGGGCTTCCTTTTTCCCTGTAATAGAACTCATGACCCTATAATTAATATATTATTTATGATCTTTATCCATGCATTTTTTATTGAGAAGTCTTTTCAGCCAAGTAACACATCTGTCTGTGGAAGAGGCTGTCCATGAGAGGAAGAAAGCGAATTACAGCTGATACAAATTGAAGAAGTGAAGGTGACCACAGTTAATATAAGGCCTTATCCATGGTGATAGTCAAAGCCCAAAGTCCCACGAAGAGCACAAGTATTTTAATGACGTAAGATTTGAAACTAAGTCAGTTTATCATCACGATGACAGATACTGCTGAAGTTTACCCTTGCTTGTATGGCGGGGAAGACTGCGTCGCAAATAAACACATCAGTAAACTGAGGGAATAAACTCTAATTATGGAAAGAGCAAATTATATCCATGCTACTGTTTAACTACACAGCTATCTGCCATTTGCTCTGAGTAGCAGTTTTAGTGACCAGACTTTATTACACTGTAATTAGTAGAGATACATTTTTACTTCAGTACCATTAGCTTTCAGAACTTCGTCAGTATGGTATTTTACCAAGAAATGCATATATCAAAGTCATGGAGTCCCAATACCCAGGAAGCAGAAGTTACCTCTGTATTGCTGCCTTTCTTCCAGTACAGTATTCTGTAATTCCATGAGCCGTAGTATTGCTTTAGAGGCCACCTGTCATGTTCATGTTCAGCAAAAGGGCCTATGAAATCCACATGCAGGGACCCAGACTCTGACTTCACTTTTACATCAGGTGGCCCAATGACTGCTGCATATTAGAATGGTGGAAGAGAAGAAAGAACGGAATTCAGTTTCACATTGTTTTCAATTCAGTATTTTTATACAACCCGTAACAATTCACACTTTAAATAATTTTATCTATTAGAAGAAAGCAATTTCCTTTCATGGGTCAGGCATAAATAAATCCTTTCCTTGTAGAACTGGTCTTGAAAGGGATTTATTTTTGCAGTTACATAACAGACACTATTGCAGACTACATTTTCCACACAGTAAATTAACTCAGTTCTCTTTTACCAGCTGTGGTGACTCCTGGGAGAGGAAGGACTATTTCTGTAGGTTATTCCTCACTTCTCCTTCTGGGCCAAGCTGTCACAACATCTGTCTTTTCTGAGTAGACCCTCTAGTGAAGTGTTCTAATGTTTCTTTCATTGTGATAATTTTGAAAAACTGAAGCACCTGAATTATTTCTGCATGTCTTACCAATTGCTCTCCTTAGACTGAATATTACGTTCTCGCATTTTGTAAATGGGTTGTCCTTATTACGTTTTTGTGCCACTACCTAAACTATTTCATGAGTAGCTTAGTTATCAACTGTGTTGTGTCAGCAATGAGCTCTCCATTAAAGTCTCCTACAATTACAGCAAATAACTCTGCCTCGGCTGCCTGTACTAAAGTTCTGCCTGTCTACAGTTACACTATAAGTGTCTAAGAAAGGAAGAGCTCAATATACAGACAATTTTGCATTCCTCTAGAAATATATACTTCTATAACTAAAAATAAAACAAGCCTGCTTGCTGAACCTTACATACATGTAATGCTCATGAATATGTTGAACTTATGAAAAATAACGTGAGGATGGTCTTGGTTACTCTGGTTTTCTTAGGCTATTCCTACAATACAGTGTGGAATTTATTAACAAAGCACTAGCAGAAATAATAACACAGAAAGGAATATCGAATATTTTTATCACGATGCCTTGCTCAGATCAGCTATGACAACATTAAAAATCCTCATGTCCTCCTCAGAGATTTGGCCAGTTGGCCAGTACTCCCAGATCTCTCTTTACAGGCAGTTTTATACTCAGAATTTCCCATTCAGGAATAAGCTGCCTTTCCAAAGCCAAGCCTGCTCTGAAGGCCACATGCTCTTTCAAATATATGTCAAACTACAACTCTGTTAATGATTTACAAGTTTGCTCTCTACTCTGAAAATCCAGCCATACTTTTTGTATTACATTTTCTTTTGGCAAGTAATTTATACTTGCAACGTTGTAATTTTTTTTTCCATGCCATGTTTCAGTGATTCTGTTCTAGGCAAATTAAATTATATCAACATTATGCTTTTAGAGAGATAACCAATAAAAGCATTTTGAAAAACAAGGCTGTAAACTGTAAAATCACACTCTAAAATTCAATGCACAGAATGATGAAATTCAAGCAAATGGAGGCAGAACAAGGAAAAAAAATTACTTTCAAAAGTTTTTCTCAAAGATGAGGTGTAACAGATGCTTCCTGCATGGTCTTGTATTAACAGCTGTGAGGAGAAGAAAAGCCTTGGGTAACATTAACTACATAATCTAAAATAATTTGATTTTGCTTATGAGTGGAATAAGAATGTACAAAACAAGGGACGCTCATGGGTAAAAACCACTCTCTCATTCCCAAGCTCAGGTGACAGCAACATGATTAACATCTCTGTTGTGTACTCTAATGCAAGGCAGTGTCTAAATCATCTCTCACAAAAGACTGTAAAGCTTCACTAAGAGAATGGCAATATTGTGCAATGAAGATTTCTTGACTAAAAATTAATCTTTCTCTATGAAATTGTTTTGTTTGTTTGTTTGGGTTTTAATTAAAAAAATAAAAAGAAAGCTTTTTGCCTGACATAGCAATGAAGAAGACGGTAATTTAACTTATTTAGATATACAGGAAGTCTGAATCCTTGAAGAAAAGCTCCCCCAATCTTTATTTTAAGAGAAAAATGTACATTTTTTTAAAACTGCCACAAAAGAGGTTTCAAGTACCAATACTAACATCTAGCTATAATAGTGAACCAGCTACACTTTCTGAAAGCAACTTCTGCCTTCAAAAAATGAACGTGTTACAACTAAGATTTTATAGTTCAATGTAATGAAATTTAAAAATTATCTGCATGCTATGGCGTTTCTTATGGAGCCAGATTGTAAAGGTGCATTAATAGCAGACAATATTTTTTGTGGAAGATTAGAAAAAGGCTTACTGTCATCCATTGGCTTAAATCTGACGGTTGCCCAGTCTGAATGGTTATTTTCTGACTCTGCTCTGACCTGTAAAACGTAGTCTCCATATGCAGACAGGGAAGAGACATCACACTCTGTGAGTCTCAAGTTTGTGCTCACATTTTCATATGTGTCTCCAGGAAAATTGATGCTGTATGGAAGAGAAACAAAACATATATGATATAGGAATTATAACTGACTAAATGTCTTTCCTCTCAATTAACTGGAAAAAGTGGCATATGTTTGTTAATACCACCAGTTATGACTCATGAACAAGAAAAATTAGATCCAGTGTATAAGAAACATCACTACTAGTGTGTACACATACGTTAAGCCTTTTATATGCATCTATAAATCCGTGATAAAGTTAGAGATTAAAATTATGATTCAGTAAATAGATGCCCTTTTCTTGACAGTGGTTACAGAACTTGATTCAACAGACAGTAGTTATCAAACAAGTCTGCAAATACTATGACAATACCACTATGCATGGCTTTGCTATCTAACTCAGACTTTGTTCAGAACTGGCTTATGATATGCATATAAGGAAGAGCCAGAGAAAATAGAGAAATGACTGGGAACCATTTAATATATTATATTCTTTCTGTTTTGCATCAAAAGCCCACCTAGGAACATAGTGATCAACAGGTAATTGCTCCCGGAACCCAGAAAAACCTTCTTTCGACTAAGATGGCCCAAACCCTCAGTTTGGGGGTTTCTCCTCAGCAGACGCCTGCCTGTGGGTGCCATCATCTCCGCTTTACATCCTACCCTGTCTTGGCCAAAGAATTCACCCTTCAGCAGGGCTGCGAGACCTCTGGCCCTTCACAGGGTTTCCTTGTCAAGCAGGGAGGCGGGCAGGAAGCTCACTGCTGGGCTGGGGAAGCGGCCAACTTCCTCGATGCAGCCACACAGACCACTTTTCCCAACGGGAAAGACCAACTCGGAAGGACACAGTGGGAAAACCAAATCAAAGCTAAAGCAACCCACCAAAACTGACAAAAGGGGACCTCAGAAAACGTGCCCTAAGTTTAAGGCACTGAACGGACAAGCCACCAGCCTGCAGTTCATTGGACATTTCCACTAAGGGCGTAGGCAAGCTGGCTGCACTGGTGGCAGAGCACAAAATGCTGCTGGAGTGAAAGATCAGATAAGGCCCTAATGCTCAGCAGGACTAAGTTTCTTGAGTCGCAAGTAACAGTTACATGATAGAGAAAAAACACACACAGAACTAATAACAGTGAATGTTAAAATGTGTTTGTGGTTCTAAAAAAAGTATGTACAAAGCTGCCTTGGGTGTGAAATGTGTAGAAAATGCCTCTGCCCTGTTATTTAGCTCAGATGATAAGCCTCTCTCAAGCTACAAGAAAGGGACAGCTACTGATCTTCCTATAAAAAAGGAAACAAATAAATACACGCAGCTGTAAAATGTGAATTAAAGAAAGTACAACTCCCCCAGACTTACCTCTTAGATTGGACAGTGTAACTTATATTCCCTTTGTGAAACCTAGGTGCATCCCACTGTAAAGTGCTACGAAGATTAACCGAAATAATTCTTGCATTTTGGGGCTTTGGCACTATTCCAGATACTGTGTGAGCAACCAAAAACAAACAAACGTTTTAGTATGTGTTCCTCCAGTGACTTTGCAGTCATCCAAAACTTAATAACAGCCTTCTTTCTCTCCTTTGCCTCAGACTTCTGAGCTTATGCAACAAAACCAAATTATCCAGCATCAATGATTTCCAGTAAGTACAGTCTTTATGATATCGTCATTTATTACGCATGACTAAGTTGTTACTGCCTAAGACTTAGGGCTCATCAGGCTACGTGCTATGAACTCTCACTGAGATTGTCAAAATAAGATTTTTCCAAGTACTGCTCCAGTAGAACTATGGAAATAACATGGGTGTGTGGATTGATTTTTTTTTTTTTTCCCCGGAAGAGGAACATGAACAGTCTTTCCACATAGACCTGGGTATAAGACTGAAATAATTTAAAAAAAACCACCACAAGCATGTTTCTATTATCACTACATGGATTAGCATTACCATTTAAAATGCTTTACTCATTCTGTTAATAAGCCACCCTTTTGAAAAACAGAGATAAACAAGAAGCACCTTCGAAGGCAAGGGAGCTATTAAATATACTGTACAGATAAATGTATCAATAATTGGCACTCCTTACAACTGACGAAAACACAATTGTTTTGCTTTATTAAAAATGAATAAAGGAAACCCTGAAGTAGTATTGATGACCAGTTTGTTACTATTATGATCTAATTATTTTAGTATAATTGTTAGTATTGAACTAAAATAGAAAAGATTTTGGCCCATTATCACAACACAAACGATCAATGCAAACAAACCCTGTCAGATCAGATTGGTGCTTAAATGTACCAGGAGTAAAACCTAATGACATACATTCTAAGATAAATAACCTATTCTATATGTCTATCGTTGATGCATAAATACACGAAATTGATGTGTCGGTTACCCACCTTCAGCAGACGAGAGTTTTAAACTTAAACCCTGCTTAAATAAAAACTATTTCACAGACTCAATTCCTATGATGTCAGCCTTGCACCCAACAAATCAACTCAAACACACTTCACATCGGAAAAGCAGAAGCTGCTTGCTCCCCTGCGCCCAGACCTCCTTGAGAGATGCCGTCCCCGTGCGCAGGTGCCCTCGCCGAGACCCGCTTCGGGCACTGGCCCTCGGGACCTCTGCCCGCGCGCACGCCGTGCCCCTCCGCAGGCACCTCTGGCCTCCGCTCCCACGCCTTCTCCTACCTGCAGAACCCCCGGTACGCAGAACGCTAAGGAAGATGGGTGCAGGTAACAGACTGCAAAGACTCGGTGTGAACAACACAGCTGAAAAAAAGGCCTGGCTAGTGCAAGGTGTCTGATGTCCCCTCTCCTGCACAACCCGGTCCTCGCTACAGAGGACCCTCGCTAGGGCACTGGCCACACTGTGGGGAAGCTCCCTCCAAAGGTCTGAGGTAGGCTTGTAAATTCCCAGTAAAAAGCGGGATGCCTTTGAAGGCTTGCTTCTCCGACAGCGTCTTCTACTTGAGAAGCCACCGGGTAAGGTCTTTTATTCGGCACTGCGGACCCAAAGAGACGAGAACACACTTCTGTGGTTTCGTACTTCCTAAGTGAAAGGTCCGTACACGGCCCGCTCCCATCACGGTCCCGGATACGGCCTGTTTTGGGAAACGAATGGCCCGGGCCACTCGACGCGAGTGCTCCCCGAGGGCTCCGGCCGTGCCCGGAGCAGCACAAGCTCCGCCAGAGGCGGCCGCTTCCCGCCGGGATCTGCGGAGCGAGGTGCCGATCGCTCGTGGCTTTGCTCCCATTCGAGCCTTTCCTCACCGGGACTTGCGCACGCGTCCAAAACCGAAAAGGAAAGATCCAGTTTCCCGGCACAAACGCAGCCTTCGGGGAGAAAAAAGCGCGAGGGCTTTCGGGGCAGCGCGGCCCTCGGGAACGAAGCCGGCCGCCTCTAGCGACCCTCGCCCCCGCCGCCGCCCCGGCACCCCCCGCCCGCCCCCGCCCTCCCCGCGGCGAGGCGAGGCCAGGCGGGCGACCGCGGCGAGAACGATCCCTCGCCCGGGCGGGGCGGGCCGGGCCCCTCCGCCGCCTCCCCCCCCACCCCCCTTCGCCAGGCGCGGGTCGGACTCACCGCAGAGCAGGAGGCAGCTGCAGAGGGCGCAGCGGAGGGCGGCGGCCATGGCGGCTGCCGGCGCGGGCCTCCCCTCAGCAGCGGAGGTGCCGGCGCCGCCGCGCCATGGCACCGGGCGCTGCTGCCCTCGCAGGCCGGGGAGCGGGGCCGCCCCGAAACCCTTCCGCCTTGCCCCGGCCGGGCAGGGCGGGGCGGGGCGGGGCAGGGCGGGGCGGCGCGCGGGCACCGCGACCGCCCCGGGCTGGCGGGCTTCGCCCTCCGCCCACGGGTCTGACCGCCTCCGACCGCCGGGGGACATCGCCCGTGCCCCGGTCGGCTCAGCCCAGTTTTCCCAAAGCCTCCCGCCTTCGCCACGGCCGCGTTCCCCTGTCCAGAAAGAGCACACCCAGCCAGCACCCGAACCTTCCCCGCAGGTCTGGAAAGCTGCTCATGGGTGCTGCGGTATAAAACATAGTAGTTAGATGCCTGGCTGCTCAGATACTCATAATCTCGAAAGAGCACCTTCAGCGTACAGCCTGGCAGCTGGGAAGACGGGAGGTCAGAATAAAGCGGATAACTAACTAACTCATAGACAGACATCAGATGACGCATAGTGTCAAACCTGACCTTGGATGAAATTCCCACTGCAGGCAATACGAATGTTACCTGAGGAAAGGTTTATCTTCTGACTGCACCAAAGGTAGCAGGACGTTCAGTGGCCCTGATCAAAACCAGCATAAACTTGGGGGAAGAGGGAGCAGTTTTATTATTCACAAACGGTTCTTTCTCAAGCTATTACTGTTGCCAACTGAAAATACCAGTTCTTTGTGTGGGTTTAATACATTTGTTTCTGGCCCCTTTGTCACCTCCTGTTATTAAATGAGGCTACAGGGCTGGTTTGGCTTTCCCTGGGATGGGCACAGTCCCACCGCCTTCGCTTACGCGCGAGCAATTCCCCTGACTTCTGCCACTGTGGAGAGGTGCACACCAGCTACACTGTACAAACAGCAGCATCTTAGAGGGTCAGTGTGAGCAGAAGTTTCATCCACTAACTCTAAGGATGCACAAATCTGCAAATAATTAGCTTGTCAAGAGCCAAACTGTCAGGTACTTACACCTACTCATTTCTTAACAGCAGTGCAGCAGCAGAATATATTCCAGCACCTTAGAAATTACTCTCAGCTATCCTGACCAAAAGAATGACTGCCACCCATGGCAGCCTGAAACTGCCTGTGGGCAGAAAAGTAGTACCTAAGCAGATCAACATAAGGTGAAAAAAGTTGGTTTTTTTCAGCTGTGATACCTAAAAGTGTTCCCATAGGGAGTAAATTCTTAGCAGGCTAACTCATGTAGCTTTCCAAAGGCATATAGGAGCCACAGTAAAAATTCAGACAGGGATATGAAAAAAATTTCTTTTTATGAAGCACAAATGTTAAAATATAATTGTACAATGCAGTAACTTTTAAATGTCATATTTTAAAAAATAAGTGTAGTATTCAATAATGGCACAAAATTATATTAAAAATTAGAAAGATGTGTATTTAATGCCTTGATTCACAGTAAACACTCTTTTGTGAGTATTCTTATCTCTGCCTCCATTATTTCAATTGATCAGCTTTCCCTGCACAAACGTAGAAATCAGTTCACTGACTTGAATATAGCAATCCATCCAGCAAAACAGGTTTCAGAGTGATCCATCAACAGAGCTAAAGAATAAAAAAGGAAAATTAAAAAAGCAGTCTGGTTAAGCGACCAGCCACTTACAACTCCTTGTAAGGCAAACTAACTTCTCACTTGAGTTAGAGAAAATATTTACTTTATAACAGCTAAAAGGTATAATTCACTATCAAACTGCAAAATGAAATAACTACTCTTTCTGCTGCATCTGAACAGTCATTTTTGTTTCTCTGTGGATACTTCAATCTGAATCATACCTGGAGCAACCTGGAGAGATCAGAGAAATATTTGTTAAAAATGAATGTTGTGTATTTTCAGTGTTCAGGCGTATACTCAGAGAATGTTAAGAAAAGAAAAAGACAAGATCTGTATGTTGAGTCCAGAAATAAAAGTTGGACAACATCGATTCATATATTATAGAGTAATAGTGGTTCTCACTTATCTTCTTATGTATTCAGTTTTTTGGTCCATATCTGAATCTGATGAGTCACTGTCATCAGAAGAACAGGAGGAATTTTGCCATTCACGAGAGCTGCTAGGACAGTGTGGTTTCTGCACACTTTCTGTGTTATCCAGTTTTGCTTCAAAATCACAAGTACATTGCCAGTCAACTGGACCTTCTTGGGATGAAAGAAGAGCTGCAGAACTATCCACATTCTCTTCAGAGGTTCCCAACAGCACAGTTTTCAAGTTAATGGTAAAGCAAGCACTGTTCCTTTGCCTAGAAGAATAGTTACAGTTTACCTCAGAGAAAGGATTAAGTAACTCACTACTTGTGTTGTCTTCTTCAATGTCCATCTCATGCTCTTCAAAATCTTCTGGGTCAGCATCTGGATTTTCACTTGCCTGGCTGCTGCTGTTGTCACATGTACTATTTGCAGAGTACTGCACAAATACATTTATTGTGTCAGAGGAATGAGGTACTCGACTTATGATACCCCGCCTTGTATAGTCATGATTACTTATGGCATCGCTGTCACTGTCATCACTGTCATCTTCATCACTGATGCCACCAATGTGTTCATTTGTCTTTTTTTTAACCTCTTTGTAAATGATCTCTACAGAGGCTATTTCTTCAGATTCAGATGTCCAAGGTGAATAGGCTAACGTCCTAATGAATACCTAAGAGCAAAGTGAAAAAAATCAGCCAAATTTGCACACATGCACAGAAAAATATGAAAAAATACCCCCAGTCATGAGGTTGTCAAACAAATGATCCTTTATGTGGCACATTTTTTGCTTTTTCTGCAGAGTTCAAGGCGTCTAGGATTGTTCCCTCCTCCGTTCCTGTAAATATGACAGCCTTCACTACAAATCAAGGCACATTGCATTAGACAGCCTCAAAGAAATGACACTAGTGCCAAGCAGTTATCAGGTATGAAATGTTTCAATTCTAATTTTTAAGACATCTTTCTAAGAATAAAAGCTCATTTTAGACATAGGCCTTAAACCTGAGGTGAGTCTTGCAACTTTCTATTAGCTCTTGCAGTTACCCTGCAAAAGAGAAACCTTACATGGATGATCGATTTTAATGTCCTTTAGAAATGTATCATTTGAAGCAACAAACTATATAACAACCTAAGTCCCATTTTCTCAGTTTTACTCTGCACTTCTGAGGATTATTGAATATTCAAAGCATTGGGGGAAAATGTTGACAATAAAAAAATTAACCTTAGACACTATTTGGCAAAGTCATGTTCAGCAATCTTAGGGATATGAAGGTAACGACATAGCAAAGGACAGAAACATGAGGAAAAAAGTCTTAGAGAAAGTTGATACCAATCTACTCTAGATATGTTTGTAGAAAATGGAAAATACTTACGCTGAAAAACTCCATAGAACTAAGTGTAAAAGAAGTCAGACTATTAAAAAAAAAAAAAAAGCAAGCAAGCACAGATGGATAGAACAAGTCCCGGAAATCTTGTTATTTTTGCTTGAAATTTAGTGGCAGTTCAATCTCTTCTATTAAAATAAAAAATTAGCTGACGCAGGACTGGCTTCCTCAAACACTAAAATGTGACACTTGATCACAGAAAAAGTGAAAGAAACATTATTTTATTCAAAATAGTGGAACAATTTGAGTGATGTATTACCATTACCCTTCTTTCTTCCTTAAATACGCCTTAATCATGGACTTTTTTGCCAATCACTGTATGTGACTACTGAGAATGCCTTAGCATTTAGAAGGTGACGCAGATACCGTTTGCCTTGTGTACCTGCCCATCCTCCCCCCTACCCCAACACCAAATAAGTTTTCTTTCAGGGCTATGTTGTTCCTTTTCTTTTCCTTTGCTTTTTTTTGTTTTCATCCAACTCCAATATTCAGGTAGATCATGACAGCCTGGTCCAAGATTTAGTTTCTAAGATACTATGCCAGCTCTAGATTCTGGCAGAGATAACATGCATATAAATATCCTTTTTTTTTTCTCCTACTAAGTGTTCCACTACCAGGCATCCTTTTCACTAATGCCTGTTTATATCTGAATACAGTAATAAATCATTCCTGAGACTGGAGAAGGAAGACAGACATCAGGCTACCCAGAGAAGTGATCCTGAACTTGCTAGAAACAGTTCTGGAACTAATAACTAAGATACTTTTCTGGCAGGAACATATCCGCACATCTATGGTATGAGATACCTGTGAAACTGGAAGACTGGGGACCTGCAAGGTATATCTTATTTCAGTAAAGAGGATTTTTCCTTTGACTGAGAAGCTGTAACTGTTGATGTTACAAAGCAGACTCAGGTTTCCTGAAAAACAACATGCTTTAAACACTGCTTCCTCAAAGCAGTGTCGCATCTCTACGAAGGTCTTTGATGGTCTGCCCTTTGTCACCTTGTTGATGTGAACTGACAGTAAGTTATTTGCTGTGTGTGAGATCATTTCCAATAACCACCCAGATCCTGCTCTTACCAAGCTGCTGAGCTTTTACTTTTAGCACTTCTTACATGCTGTCCTTGACTCCTTTTGTGGACAATAACCATGAAGCATAGCTTTAGAAAAAAATAAATCTTAAGAGCACGAACAGTGACTCTTTTCTTCTCCAGATGTGCCTAAATAACTGGCCCATCTTTTGGGGATAGTGAGACCAAAACTCCCAAATCTTGGCCATTTTTATGCATCACTACAGGAACAATATGCTGTCCTGGTTTTGGCTGGGATAGAGTTAATTTTCTTCAGAGTAGCTAGTATAGGGCTACATTTCAGATTTGTGCTGGAAACAGTGTTAATAATTCAGGGATGTTTTAGTTATTGCTACTGCAGCGCTTACACAGAGTCAAGGCCTTTTCTGCTTCTCACCCCACCCCACCAGGGAGTAGGCTGGGGGTACTCAAAAAGTTGGGAGGGGACACAGCTGGAACAGCTGACCCCAACTGACCAAAGGGATATTCCATGTCATATGACATCATACTCAGCATATAAAACAAGGGGAAGAAGAATGAAGGGGAGGATGTTTGGAGTGATGGCATTTGTCTTCTCCAAGTAACTGTTACATGTGATGGAGCCCTGCTTTCCTGGAGATGGCTGAACACCTGCCTGCTGATGGGGTGGCAGGTATATGCCCCAATAGAGACCAAAACTTCCTGACTGCTGAAAGGAAAGAGTTAAACTAGAAGCTGTGGTTCTAGCTGCCCAGCCCACATGGGAGTCACATACACAGAGTGCCCCAAGTCACATACCCCAGCTACCTGAGCCTGGCAGAAAAACCTCATTAAATGAAACACCTCAGTTAAGAGAAGTCTCTAGACTCCTGACCATAGATGACCACAAGCCCCGATCCAACCTAAGGTATAAATGAAGCCCACCAGAAGACTCCTTGGAGCCAGTCTTCCTTGGAGCAGCAGGTCTGCAGTCGGAGACTCTCCCCTTAGATCAGGACGTTGTCTAAGGAAACTCCCTGGGGTTGAGTTCCTCACCCCATTGGTGAGTGATATGTGCATTCTGAGTCATTTTAAGCTTAGACGTAGTTACAGTTCATGTAGCAACAGTTCCCAACTGACATCCTGAACCTGTAGATAAGTTGTGGTTGTCGCAGTGTTTACAACCAAATATCCCTGTTCAATCTGGCTGTTATATCTCAATACTGCATAGCATTCCTGTTCAATTTGACCATTGCATTTTGATATCATTAAACAAAACTGACTTTAGAAACATATTGCTGTTGGCCTAGTGTTTCTGCAACAGATGGGAAGTAGTGAATGAATTCCTTGTTTTGCTTTGCTTGCACACGTGGCTGTTGCTTTACCAATTAAACTGTCTTTATCTCAACCCACAAGTTTTCTCACTTTCACCCTTC
The DNA here is from genome assembly GCF_947461875.1 of Haliaeetus albicilla. Classification (NCBI taxonomy): domain Eukaryota; kingdom Metazoa; phylum Chordata; class Aves; order Accipitriformes; family Accipitridae; genus Haliaeetus; species Haliaeetus albicilla. The sequence goes on from NC_091488.1 coordinate 16,863,564, forward strand.
CGATTCTCTCCCCCGTCCCAATGTGGGGGGAGTGAGCAAGCAGCTGTGTGGTGCTTGGTTGCTGGCTGGGGTTAAACCACGACATATGCCCATACCCAACTGGGTCTTAAAGCTACCTTCTGTCTTTTCAGCTTGCTTTCCTATGGAAACGTGATAAAGGAAAGACCTTGAAGGGAAGTTTAAAATATTTGCTTTCAGTTATAGACTCTTGCAAAATGCCTTTAAACTCCAGCAACCAGGGACCTGGCTAAACTATCCTCAAATCTTCAAATCCTCAAAACACTCTGATTTTTGGTGTAATAAACGGAAAAATATTACAGGTGTAATTGATTTTGTTCTTAGAGAGGAGTATAATGCTGCAGGGTGAAATAATGGAGGCAAAATGTGCCAGAAAATGGTTTTCTAAGGAGCAATGGATACACATTGCTCCTGAATGCTTTCAGAGCATCCTTCCTGGTGGAGAACAGGTCTTCTCCCTATTCACTTCACCTAAGAACTGGAGTAGGGTTTTTTGTTTTGGAGTTATTGCCCTGGCTCAGATAGAAGAAGAAATTTGTCTGCTGCTGGAAGGATTTACATATAAGGTAATTTTCAAAGGACAAGGGGTTAATTGTCCTACACTGGGTGCTCTGTGTACCATAAAGAGTTCATTTAAAGTCACTTTGGGTGGGGTTCTCCCCTTCACTGCTGCTTGCCCCCTCTAACTTCATAGAATCACAGAACAGCCCAGGCTGGAAGGGACCTCTGAAGACCATCTGGTCCAACCTTTAATAGAGAGGGAGCCTAGATGAGATTATCTAGCACCCTGTCCCACCATATACTGAAAACCTCCAGTGATGGGGACTCCATCACATCCTTGGGGAGGTTGTTCCAGTGACTGATTGCTCTCACTGTAAAAAATTTCTTTCTTACATCGAGATTAAACTTCTCATGGTGCAACTCGTACCCATTGCCCCTTGTCTTGAGAGCCTCTATCCTGTTTGTACCCACTCTTTAAGTACTGGAATACTGTAATGAGGTACCCCCAAGCCTTCTCTTCTTCAGGCAGAGAAGACCTAACTCCTTCAGTCTTTCCTCACAGTGCAGGTTCTCCAGCCCTTTGCTCATCTTCGTGTCCCTTCTCTGGACCCTCTCCAGTCTGTCCACATCTTTCTTGCACTGTGGGGACCAGAACTGGACATGATACTCCAGGTGTGGCCTGACAAGCACTGAATAGGGTGGGATGATCACATCTCTATCTCTGTTAGTAACTTGTCACAGAAGTAGCAAGAAGTGGTTTTGAAAAAGACTGAATATTTGTTCCGCAGAACAGACATGATTTAGCAGCCTATAGACTATCTTTAACATAAGCAAACTGCAAATTAAAACATTATATGTACTTATATAACTTGTACCTGATGCACAGGATTAGAAATTTGAGATGGTGAACTTTCTCCTCCCAACCAGGAAGGTTAAATATGAGAATTATTACGTACCAAGGTACGTGGAAGTGATTTTTTTTGAAGAATATAACCTCCTGCATGCATACACTTCAGGGCACCAGCTACCATCAGTGAAAAACATATAGCACCTGCAATTCCAACTGTATGATAATCTGCAAATGAAACGACCAAACAAACAAACATATATGAATGAAGTTTCCAATGACCACATTTCATATTTCACATTCAGAACAGCTATTTAGAATCACAGAATAATTCTGGTTAGAAGGGACCTCTGGAGGTCATCTGGTCCAAAGTCAAAACAGGACCAAATCTCAAATTAGGTTCAGGAATTAAAAAAGAAATTACACTACCTTTGATAACTATTTATGCAGTTAGAGGAGCTTTGTATGGCTCACAGGATTAAGAATAGATTTGTAGCCCCAAAGCGGATGGGGTTTTATATTTCACTTATAAATTCCCACAAAGTTTATCACTCAGAACGTACTTTCTCTCTTATTATTTTTAGGATTGACTTGTAAATCATCCTACGTAAAAAGAAAACACTTGCACATAATCAAGTCAGACAATCCATTCCTGCACCACAGCAGTTACCTTGCTGAGCTACAGAGTCTGCAGTTACACATTTCCAGGCTGACGGGATGGAACGTTTGTTTAGAGCTGCAGAGACCATAACAGACACACAGTAATTTCTATTTGGATACAATTCTTCAATGACCGTAGTAAAAATTTCTTCAGTGGTTTTCTCACGTGGCCTCTGCCGTGAAAGACGATGTTTTAAAGTCAGGTATTTGCCTAAAAAGAGATCCCCAGCCACTGATAAAACATTATGGCTATTCCAGAGAAATGCAGTAGCATGTGAAACCGCAAAAACTGACACAGTAACTCAGGGGTTTACCTAGACAACTACTTCATCTCTAGTTCCAGCAGATGTGAAGATGCCTACCTTAACCCTGTTTGTGAAATATTGTATTATCAAAGATAAACTGCCTTCTGTCTCCAACTGTTGGTCACTATATGTCCCCTTGAAGTAGCCTCACATAGATTCTACAGATTTGAAACTGCAAGTGATATTCTGATTCAGAAATCAGGGGAAAAATATCCATGGCAGGCAAGCTGTGATTCTTCTTCTGTGATGCATGGCAGAATGAGTTAGACAGATTAAATTCCCAACAGGTACCTGTCTGACCTGCTGTTCAAAACTTCCACTACAGGCAGTCCATGCTCTAGTTAGGCGACTTATTCCAGTGCTTTGCGAGCCCAGGTATTAACGTCTCTATTGGTGTTTAACCTAAAGTCTGCATAATTGCCAATTTCACTTCACTGTTTTCAGTCACAGTGAATGGTTTATTTCCTCCTTTTCTGTAGTAAATGTTTACATACTCAGAGACTCTGGCCTCTAACTGTTCTCTACTTGGTTACACTAAGCAGTGCCCTATTATTCCAGCATTTCCTCACAGATCACGTGTCAGGATCCCCCAGAGTCCTCACTGCTCCTTTTTGGATCCTGCTCAACTGGTCTGTGCCTTTTCTGAACCCCAGACTGATGCAGGGTAGGTGGGCTTTACAAGTACTGAGTATGTAAAAATACAATTTTTTTTTTATCTCTCAGCAACATGAGAGTCACGTTTAGCTTGTAACATTACAGAATGCTCTCATCCCTTCTGGCAAAACTGCTGCCCGTATAGCTGTTACCACTCTACTTACTACACAGACAATTATTCTTAGGTGTTATGCCTTGCATTGGTCCTTATTGAATTATCTCCTATTATTTTGAGATTATTCTTCATTTTGTGATGATCATTTTAAGTTCTAATCATGCCTATTTATTTCAGCATATTAAAAAAAGAAAAATTAAATAGTACCAGACCCAGAATAGGTTGTTTCAGAAACTAACCGGATACATTTTTCCAGTTTGACAGAAAACTACCGGACTGCTTTCTCAACATGTTTTCCTATCAGCTGTGTATACACCTGCTAGTAGTTTCTGCTAAACTGTCTTTCCCTTGTCTTCCCAGACAATAGTCACCTAAGCCAGTGCCCTGTGCTTTATTTCAAATAAGGATACAGGACAACTAGTATTCCTCTTCTACACCTGCTACTCTGCAGTAAAAGGAAGCTAAGATTATGTTGGCCATTCTTTTTGTTTTCTTCTAAGTATGTTCTATTCACATATTTGCTTCTGTGAATCTGCTAACGATGAGAGCCATTTATGCTTTCTGTATTTCTCCCCTAAAGCACAAATAAAACAGAAAGTTCTTTACCTTATGCTCTCCATCAAGTGTTTTCAGTGTTATACCATAATCAAGGTCTTTATATATATCAATTAAAGACTGTAGCTTTTCATTTTTTCTGGCATGAGAGGTTGGCAGCTTTATGGTAACACTTATGCAGTTTAGACAGGAACTGATATTAACTTCTGGTGGTCCCAGGAACGCTATTGATAAAAAAAAAAGAGAAAAAAATGATGGAAAAAATATATACTACGTATTCAGTACCAATTCTATTTCAGTGATGGATATATAGCTGACTAATCAGATTCCAGAGTATGTCACTGTTGTAAATCCGCAAGGCCTTGCAATATTTAAGTTCCACGGTCAACTGATCTTTTCCCCCATGACCAGATTTTAAAAACACAAACCAGTGGAGAGGAGTGAAGTAGGAAGGTGACAAAGGCTTTGCTTCAGCTCCACAGAGATGTGAGCTTTTTATCTATTTGAGAGGAAAACTGAGGTTAATGTATAGGAAAAGCTGATTACTTTCTTGCTCATCTTCATCTTCTAGTGACTCTCTGGAAGGAATTTTTGTAGAAATTCAATGGTGTGTAGCCCTGCATATATCCATACTGGTTGCAAGGAAAGCTATAGACTGTCAAGTTTAGACTTGACAGCTGAGCTCCAAAGACTAGAAACTCTAGTGACAGTAGGACAGAGGACCTAGCAAAACACTGTTACACTTCTGTGAGACTTCCACTGAGTTCGAAGTAATCTCTCCAGTTCAGGTCCTCAGGACACATATGTGTTTGAAGAGCCATGCACACTAATTGTCTCCTCTCTCCAAAACCACATATCCCTCGAAATCAGAGGAACTTCCGTAGTGAATCAAGCCCAAGATATTCTTTCCTCCAACACAGGAAAGAAGTAGGAATGTTGGAAAATGGTGTGAGACCAAACTATCTTCATAATCCTCCATTTCTGCATAGTGCATTGGCAGGGGGGGGAACCATGAAAATTTAGAGTTTGCATTTCACTTTTGTCTCTTCCAGAAGCATGTACATTTTGATCAAGGCGGAGACTGGTCTGCCAACCTCTGCAAAATTCAAGGGAGCCATATACATTTGCTAACTACTTCTATTTCTGAAATAGGGTAGAAAGCAAAATAAAAAGTTTAATGCTTAAAACAAATGTGAGCTTTCATCTACTCTCAAACAGGAAAGCAGAGAATTGTAGAATCATACAGGGTGGAAAAGCCCTTTAAGATCACTGAGTCCAACTGTCAACCGTGCCCACTAAACCATGTCCTGAAGTGCCTTGTCTACATGCTTTTTTAATACCTCCAGGGACAGCGACTCAACCACTTCCCTGGGCAGCCTGTTCCAATGCTTGACAACCCTTTCAGTAAAGAAATTTTTCCTAATATCCAATCTAAACGTCCCCTGGCACAACTTGAGGCCATTTCCTCTCGTCCTATCACTAGTTACTTGCTAGAAGAGACCAGTACCCACCTCACTACAACCTCCTTTTAGGTAGCTGTAGAGAGCGATAAGGTCTCCCCTCAGCCTCCTTTTCTCCAGACTAAACAACCTCAGTTCCCTCAGCCACTCCTCATATGACTTGTGCTCCAGGCCCCTCACCAGCTTGATTGCCCTTCTCTGGACACGCTCCAGCACCTCAAAAAGCATGTCCTAGTCAAACGGTTGCACACTTACTCCTTTCTCATCTTTTGATTTAAGTTACAAACATTAGCTTAAATCTGGTTACAGTCAAATGTGGTTGTTCTCCTGGTTCTTTGTTATGAAGCCTTTCTGTCTTTGCTCAAATCCATCTTTCAAGAGGAGTGAGATTCCACCATAGGTATTTGAAGGTACACATCAACTGCACCCAGTACAGAAATATCTCAGAATATTGATTCTTTCCTATTCAGGCACTGTAAAACAAGAAAAGACTACAGGGTTCATCTAAGTCTTGTGCCCTGGAAAACATAACTTCACTCAATGGCTTTGGTTTGAACTAGAGAACTAATAGCAAAACATCCAATTTCAATTTACAAGTTGCCAGCTATGGACAATCAGAGCAACCTGACAGTTTGTTCCAGTGGTCAATTCAAAATATGCCTCTTGTTCCCAGCTAAAATTTATCTAGCTTCAGCTTCCAGTCAGGGCATGCTGTTATGTTTTGTTTACAAGACTGAAGAAGCCTGCCATCATATTAACTAGTGGTCAACACACCTTCTGATCCTTCTCTTTATTAAACTAATGGCTGAAAGACTGAAGGCCTCCACCTCAAAGGGATGCTAATAAATTCTTCAGTTATCCTTGCAGTTATTCCCCCCATCCCCTCCAATTTTTCATCATTTCTGAGACTGTAAGTGGACACAGCAGTGGCTACCTCTGTGCTGAATTCAGAGGTAACATGACCTACTTCTCCTCTGTAGTCCTCCAATTGTTCCTCAATCTCTGTTATTTCAAAACTGAATACTAAGTACAAGGGGGAAGCCACCTCTAGCCTTAGAAGATGTCACAGCTAATAAGCTGCTTCTTTCAGCAAGAAAAGGGAAAAGAGCAGGCTGATGAACAAACAAGTAAATCTCTTCCCCTACACCTACTGCAGACATGGTATTTCTTTAACTCTTAACATTGACTACCTGAAGACACAAAACCAGTGTTGTTTTTTTTAAAGTTATCTACCTTATGCACTTAGAGATTTTTGCTTTGTGCTTGTCAATGCTTGACACAATGCTATTTCCTCTGTATTTATGTATATATTTTACTTCAAAACCAGAGCCTCGTCCATTTATCAGAACTACTGTAGCCACTAATTTTGGAAAGCTATCTACGTATCCTGTGTCTTGTAACTGATGTGATACATTGTACACAAATTCATGTTCTCTTAGATAAAGGAATAAGCTACTGACCAAGTTAGTTTGGAGTGTCTTACTGTAAAGCTAGCAGAATAGCATTTCTACATCAGCTACGAATAAAAACTACTAAAATGAGCAAATGCAGACAGAGAACTTACTGTCACTAAGTGGCATAAAATGAAGTACAGAAGAATTTAACACTTCAGTTCCTGTGAATCTCTGAACCAATACAGAATAGGAAGCGAAAATATCTTTTAAATCGTCTGTCAGATTACAGGAGAGCTGTGTAATATCTGAACATTGTTTAGCAGTCTTCCAGTTCCTGTAAATCAAAACAAGTTTAAAAAAGATCAAAATAATCTGTCTGGATTCCCTGATACAAGAAAGCATGGCAGGGGAGAGAGGAAAAGCATTTCTGAGTAGAAAAACAGACAAACAAGAAAACGCCAGCCTTAGTATTTTGAGTCAATAAACATTAAAAGTAAAATTTGTGTCTTATAAAGTAAGACTTGCCTGCGGTCAGTGTACAGCACACGATAGTATGTTGGCACAGTTGGATCACTTTTTGCCTGCCAGGACAAAATGTGCTGAAAATTGTAAGATTGCATTTGTAGGTTGTGAGGTGGCCCTCCCAGAAACCTTTCTAGAAAGGGAAAAAAAAAAAGAACCAAACAAAAACAAACAACCCACCAGTATGAATGGCAAACAAATGTGAGATTGCAGCAATTCTAATAAATAAACCCAATTAGAGCAGCCCAATATTTGCCCCCAAATAAAGCAACCATAAAACAGAGTTCAGCACAATAGAAACAACAATGCAAGGACTATCCTCCTGTATTATATTTCTATTAAGTTCTTTCTTCAAAAAGCATGAAGTTTTAAAATGATGCTTGGTGAGAACATGGCAAGTTTTTTGAACTGTGTTAGGAAAAGCATTTGAAAAACAATAAAAACCTCTTACCAGGCAAGCTGCAACAAGCTGTAGACAGAATGCTGATATACACTGAAAAATGAAACTATGTATTAATATATTTGTATGTCTACAATATCCCATTATTAGCCTGCTATTGGCAATATTAATTTGCAACAATAGAGATGATACTCAGTATTCCCTTAGTGGAACTGTTTCTTTCTTTCACATTATCTTCCTACTACTTTGCTCTACCCTTCCCTCCTTCCTCAGAGTATGCGATGTCCCCTTCCAACCTCTATTATAAATTCACAGCTCCTAGGAGCTAGCTCTTCAATAACTACACTGTGGTTCAGGCTTATGCTGATCCCTGCCAGATGAGGGTCAAGACTCAGTGTGAATAAGCGTACTTAAGATGTTCCTATCAAATATTGTCTTAGAGGATTCTGACTATATTTCAGGTAGCTCAGTGTCTATTAAATAACTCTAAGTCACGACAAGAATCTTAAAACCGGTCTGGGAAAAGATACTATTACTGCTTGAAGAACATTATTGAATCAGCTTCAGCAGGGATTCCTCGAGACTGTAGTCTAACAACTTTGGTATATTACTCACTGTCTTCAGCCAGCTAACTCCTATAACTCCCTAGTTCAGGCTCTATTTCGTAACTTGCTCTCTATTTTGTGTCCTGTTCCTGTAACATTTCCCTGTGGGTGTTTAACTCTGCAACATCCTATTCTCTGCCTGCAAAAGAAAAGAAAAAACACCACCAACAGATGCTGCAACACTTCTCCTGTCACAAGGCGTGGTTAAGGCCACATTCGGCCTGTCAGTTCAACAGAGGTAGCAGGCCAGCAGTGTTTTGGGTATTGTCACATTTTTGGATAGAGGGTTTAGGTGTCAAGACAAAAGAGAGTTCATGGAGAAAAGTTTTAGGGAAAATAATGAAGTCACTTTGCAGATATTTCCATGGAGTTCGTCTAAAGCAGGAGAAAAAGCATGCATGTTTGAATTAAACTAATAACTTCTTTGACCAACTGAGTATGGGAGTCAGTAAGAGGATAGGTCACAAAACGCCTTTAAAATGAGGACAGGAAGTTTATATTTGTCACACTCTGTCAGTCAGGCTGAACGTTCAAGTTATCTCTTGAACCCAGCCTTCTTGCAGATTCTGACATTCTAGAGGTCCCCACATCTTCTTGTATAACCTCCGTAAGAGATTGTTCATCCAGATTCTCACTGTATTCAGAATTCTTTTCCTTGACCAAGTCAGTCTTGCATCATGTGCATCTTTCCAGCATGGTGCTTCACAGCATTCTTGAAATTATTGTTCTGACCCTTCTTATTTTTTTCTCAAGATCCTTTAGCTCCCTTCCACTCTGAGTGCAACAAATATAAAAATAATTGTCTTGACACCTAAACCCTCTACCCAAAAATACAACAATACCCAAAACACCACTGGCCTGCTACCTCTGTTGAACTGTGCTGATTAATACTGCCTTAACATGTTTTTTTATTCTCATCTCACTTAGAATGGTAACTTCTATAGCATGAGGAATGTCTTTGACTTTACGTTTGTACAGCAACTAATGCAGTAGCACTCTGGTCCACAACTGAGGTTCTCAGGTGCCACAGTATGATAAATTATAACAGAACTACCTGATGTGTCAACGAGACGTGCCACAGTAAGAATGACTGTGAAAAGAGAAAAGAAATATGGGACATGCCTCATAAAAAATTAAAACAATCTTTATGGAGATCTACAAATAATTGATAGGACAGTACTATTACAGAATGGTTGACATTGGAAGGGGCCTCCAGAGGTCATCTGGTCCAACCCCCAACTATGTGAAACACAGTACCAGAAAACATGGTCCTGGTGAAGTAGAGGGGATTCAGAATAGTCGTGGGTCAGTGGGAACTGCCCCATCCCAGACAGACTGGGAGAATTTCCTAATGGATTAATGAAGTTATTTTATGATCCTTGTCTACTTTTGCAGAGAGTACTGGAAGAGGAAAGGAAAAAACTGCTACTCAATTAAAGAGATATCTGCACAGAATCTATGGCTGCAGAGAAGTGATTTAAAAATTGCCCTTTAATCAGGAGTGGGCACACACAGAAGCACACACAAATACACTTGGGTACCTAAGGTTGTTGAAATCATTTGGGACAGATACTTAACCAAGCATCTCTTATAAATCTGGCTCTTTGGACGTCTGTATCACAAACAACTATGCTCCCAGCATCCCTTCTGAAATTAGATGCAAAGAGATTAAGCAGCTCACTCGAGCTGCACATGCAGCAAATTTACATTTCCACAAGACAGAAAACTCATGTCTCTCAAGCTTCATTTTGCCATTCAAACCACAAACATCCTCTCTCGTATGCCCTCCTTTTGCACTTGTTCTTCTACATTATTACTGAATAATAAACATCCTCTTAGAGAAGTGCAGTTAAAAGTACAACAACTGATTTCTTGCCATGTAGTAACAGATCACCTATCTGGAAAAAACATCCAGTGGGTGTAACAAAGCAATACCTTAAAAGTTATTATTCTTTACCTGAACACAAGCTCAGATTTGTAATAATTTGTGGCAGGAATTCTCCCTTCTCCGAAAGGCACACAGCCCTTAGCACATTAAGGCTATCCCCATTACAGAAACAGACAGTGTCAGTGCACACTCTAGTAACAACACACTTCATTGGAGCCAGACCTTCGGATTAGGAGATGCAAACAGTCTTTTGCCATTCTCTCTTATGCCAGCCACCTCACATCTGTCAGCTGTCTTGCTGATATATTTCCTGTTGACATAAATGTTTTTCTATTCTGTCCATATTTGTGATTTTTAAATGCCTCTCCCCTATCAAAATCAAATTCTATTCATCTAGAGTTCAAACTGCCTCAGAACTTTATTTTAACAAACATGTTTAGCGAAGATAGTTGGGAGAGTTGCAAAAATTTGTTTGTTGCACTTCTGTAAGTGACGCAGACAAGAAAAAAAAAATCTTAGACCAAGTAACTAGGAAAATTAAGACTGGAGAAATAAAGATGGTCTGTAAACTGAATGGGGAATCTTCTTTACCATCTTATCCTTTTTACAGAATTAAATGATCCTATCCAAACAGTTTCTCACTACACCTACAGCTCAGCCAACAAACTATGTTTGTTGTGCCTGCTAATCCAGAAACTGAGGAGTCCTGAAAAAAATTAGAATAAGAAATGAAAAACAACACATCCAACTAAGAGTTCACTGGACATTTAGAGAGGCAGAATGCAATATGCTGTTTCAAAGCATTTCTTTCTCACGGGAAAATCCTGGTTTATGTACAGAATGGGGTATGTAGAATGTAATATACTAGATACTTGATTCTTTGAATTATTCCAGGGAGAGCTCTATAATAAGATGATGGTATTTTACTTCAGTAACTCAGGAGGAGTGTTGGTGAAAAATTAGCAGTACCACTCGTCTTACAATATAAAGCTATAGGCAACTTACCAAGTTGACAAAAATGCACTGGCCCACCCATCGGTGTTTCCATAGTGATTAAGAAATGTAACCTACTGATTGTGAAATGAACATTTTGCTTCTGTACCTGCAAATACATTAAAAAAAAAAAAAATCACATTCAGCAAATCATCTTAGTACATTACTTGCAAGTAAAACAATTTCTATGTATAGAGAATTATTTTAACCTCTTCAATGTTTGGGGGGAGGCAGTGGTACTGCAACAGTTACTGCTGGGGGGGGGGCAGGTGGGCAAGGATCCTCGGATTAAACAGGCAATTTTATGACAATAGTACTTTCCTTTTTTCAAGTGGAAAGGGCTATTACCATTTCAAATAAATACAGAAAACATCGTATGATTATTTGTATTAATTTTGCATGAAGATAGCCTCTGAAAATTCTATGCCACTTACTCCAACTTACTAAATACAATGAAAATAAACACTGCTTGGCTTTATTTGAAATATTACAGGAACTCATCACTGTTGCAAAAAATGTTTCCAGAAAGACAGTAGATCAAGAGGGAGGTTCGGAAAAAAAAAATTTATAAAATTATTAATTATAAGGAAGTTATTAAGTTTGTTACAATTTTTTAATACATAAGACCTATTAAAATAGTCCATCTCCTCAACATTATTATTTTACTCTATTTATTATCCTCAGAGCATTAATATTTGCAGGATCTGGTTTTGAATTACAGGCAAAGTGCTAAGGAACAACTGTGAATCTATAGATGGCCAGGCAAGGGTATAACTATTTCCAAAGAATCTTCTCCTCAAGTTTAATACAAATAAATTGGGTTTTAATTTAAAATGGTTTTAAAATACAACTTAAATTATTTTTTCTGCAAAACAAACAGCTCAAAAATTAAAATCACGACAGAGCATACTATGGTTAAACTTAACACAGTATGTTAAGTCAGGTGAATTAAAAAAACCCTTATCCGAGATGTGAATCTTCCCCTGCTCAAACTTTTAGCATGACTATAGGAAGGCACTGGATAAATGTTAAAAACCTGTAGCTGTGCAACTGATAATCATAACTCCACAGACAAAGACAATGTTCTTTTCATTTCAGTTTGGTTCATTTTATTAACTCATTCAAGCATGAGGAATATTTAGGAGAAATAAATTATCAGTCTTCCTCTTTTCAATCAAAATTAAAAACGATGGATGAGAAAATAACATTTACTAGTTACAAAATCTTTAAGTTTATCACTGATATCAACAAACTAGAAAGCAATTAAGTCACACATATCTATCAAGTCCATTTAGTTTTGTCACTAGTGTATGTGACAGACGGTAAAATAATTTGACTTTCTCATTCAGATCAAGCTTACAGATTAAACAAGTAGAAAAAAAATAAAAATCTTTCTACTGCAACAAGGGTACCAGCTTTGTTCATAAGTCACACAGAAACCTAATGACTGTGAAGGTAACATCATTTGACATTTTAAACAAACAGTTACACCTGCAGGATCTGATTTTCCACGCTGTTCAAAGTTTTCTCTTAAGGGGAAAACTTTGAGGATCCTGAATTCACTTAGGAAAATATTTCCTTTACATCTTAATCCTTGCAATTAATCACAAGACATGTTCAAAGCACTTCATATATAGTATTATGCAATCAATGTATTTGCATACCTTTGATCCTTGCTGTACATTCTGTCACGAATAACAACTATTCCACTCTTGGAATCTGAAGCAACTCGTGCATGGCTCTGTATGCTGAACAGCACATGTATCTTACATGATGCATATTCAAAGCCAAGTTATATGTTTAGCACCTTAGAATATGTAAGCAAAATGTGACAAAACAGGTTCATCCCCGAGTTTGCATAGTTGTCTAAATCTGGATGTCCTCTGCAGATCTATCAATGCCAGTGAAATTCCAGAGGAAATTCCAGGGAAAAACCATTTCTGTCAGAACTCTGATTAGCTTTTGTTACTCCTCCTCTTCAGAGCTTCAGCAATCCCTGGAAAGAAGCCATGGAAATACTAGTGAGTCCAGCACCCACTCACCTCAACAGCCCCGGGCTCTCAGTAACTCCCCTGAGAGCTGCCTGAAGCCCCCAGCGCTTTCAAAACTCAGCTTCACGCTTCCACGTCATCTTCAGTGGCAGCTCATTTTTAACTGGAGTTCAGGCTGGGTTGTTTTGTATTTGCTTCCAGTCAGAAAAAAAGCAAGCTTTGAAGTTTTGAAAGTCACTGGCTGGTACTTCGGAAAAGCTCCACACCAGTAAAGCAGAAAACACACCCTATATTCTTTGAAACAAGCAGGTGGTATATTTATTTATAGAAATCTACTTATCAGAATATTGAGCGAGAGACAGAGAGAGGGACAGAGACCACAGGAGATGTTTCAGGCAGAGAAGTCAGCGGAGGAATGTTCTAAACCTACACAGGTAATACAACGTATGGATCAACTCTACTACTGAAACCATGTGAACCAGGGAACCATGCTGTGGGTTGCAATGTTATGCCCACTCTCTATTCCTGGCTTTGCTGGGGGACTTCAGATAAGTCGCTTCTAAGGATACTGAAATCGTGTAACCTTAATAATCCAAGTGCCCTAACCAGAAGTCCATTTTCCATACACTGCCAGGCGTGCTCCTGGTGAGCCGGACGTGCCCCTGGAGGAACCAGAGTGGGACATGCAGCATTAAAACATCCCCCCAGACTGCCGCGTGCCGCTCCAGCGCGGCAGGGGGGACAACGGAACCGCACTTGCGACAACGGGACCGGTCAGACTCTACCGTTGCCTGTTTTTCCTTACAAATTTCTAGCCTCGAGCTACACGACTACCTGCATCAAAACCAGCTACACCGCACCTCGCAGGCTACCGCTGCGACCAATTTTGCATTCACTGACACTGCCGCAGAAAGATTCCCAATAACCCGCTGTTTCTATGTGCGATTCGGCTGGTATTACGCCAAAACGTGCTGCGGGGAGACGGACTTCGGCCAACAGCGACCTCCACAACGCGCCCAGCGAAGCCCTAACGGAAACGAGAGACCCTTCCAGGCAATACCCGCAGCCGACCGCGGCTCAGGAAGCCAGGCCTGGCGCCCACGGACACCTCCCCTCGCCGAGGGAGAAGGGGGAGCACCCCGCGACGCTCCGCCGACCGCGGCCGGCCCGGGCCCTGGGGCGGTGAGGGGCTGCCCCAGACCTCGCTCCGGCCGCTCTAACGGAACGCTTCCATCGCCCACACCACGGACGGGCGGCCACCCACTAAGGAAAAGAGGACACACGCCACCGCCTTCCCGGCCGTACCTGGCAGCAGGCGGCATCCCTGCGGGCTCGGCTCCGCTCCGCGCCGGCTCCCCACGGCAGCCCTGCCAGGCCGAGGGAGAGGTGCCGGGCACGGGCGCCGGACGGGAAATGGCGGCGGCGACGCTGCGGCGCAGGGCGCGCGGCGGGCCCCGCCCCCGCCGCCGGCCCGATGCCGGGGTAGAGGGAGTGGGGGCAGGGAGCCCAGGGTCTGGGGCGATGTCTGTCAGGGCCGCTGGGCCGCGGCCGAGGGGCGCCGGTTCGTCCGGAGCGGGGTCTGCGCCTCGCCGGTGGCCGGAGGCTCCCCTGGCGAGCGAAGCACAGCTTCCCTCCCCACCCCACACTGGCGGAAAGCGGTTTCTGCTTTTGTTTCGCTTTCTTTTACCCGCCCCGGTCGTTGGTGCTTGTCGTGAAGGGAGTCTGGGCAGAAAGCTGCGAAAGCGCTTGCTGATCGCCTTCCTCGTCTGCGGTCTCCTTGGTCCTTGTGCTGCTGATCAGAGTTTTGTAAATACTTGCCTTAATGGGCACCCAAATGGATGAGGTGTCCTCTGGCCAAGTATTTTCTGATAGTGGAAACAGCAGTGATGTGGTGTTGAATATAGCCAGTATCGTGTCATGTGAGGGGTCTCCATGAGAAGATCTTGGTACCTACCTGAGGCGAGCGAGGGGTAAGAAACCGTGTCTGGTCAGCGGCCGTGTCCCGCTGCACCTGCAGCCTCACTGACTACACCGCCGTGTCCGCCGGCCTCCGTTTCCTCACTGATGGGGACACGTGTGATTTGGGGAGTTGTTTGGAGGTTGGACATGAGGCTATGCTGCATCTCCTTGAGCCATACAAGGCAAAGCAAACCTGAGATTTCCAATCACCATCTTTTAGGCTCCTACAAACTTTATGGTTAAGTGTATATATTGCTTTAACCCATGAGTAGCTCAAAAGTAGTGAAGACAGTTTTTCTCCATTTTACTTCATGAAGAAATAGCCTTGGAGCTGAGATACAAACTGAAAAAATCCCAGTTCTGACTAGAAACTCCAAGCCGGGTAAATTCACTGTATGTCTTTGCATGAGTTTGTCTCATGAGTGAGTATTAGATGTGGCACCATTGTTTGTATTTCTTGATTCTAGTTTGTCATGGTTTAACTGCAGCCAGCAATCAAGCACTACCCAGCCGCTCGCTCACTCCCCCTCAGTGGGATGGGGGAGAAAATCAGAAGGGTAAAAGTGAGAAAACTTCATGGGTTGAGATAAAGACAGTTTAATAGGTAAAGCAAAAGTCGTGTGTGTAAGCAAAGCAAAACAAGGAATTCATTCACTGCTTCCCATCAGCAGGCAGGTGTTCAGCCAGCTCTGGGAAAGCAGGGCTCCATCACATGTAACAGTTACTTGGGAAGACAAATGCCATCACTCTGAACATCCTCCCCTTCCTTCTTCCCCCAGCTTTATGTGCTCAGCATGATATTGTATGTTACGGAATAACCCTTTGGTCAGTTGGGGTTAGCTGTCCCAGCTGTGTCCCCTCCCAACTTTCTGGGCACCCCCAGCCTACTTGCCAGTGGGGTGGGGTGAGAAGGAGAAAAGGCCTTGACTCTGTGTAAGCACTGGCAGTAACAAAATCATCTCAGCATTATCAACACTGTTTTCAGCACAAATCCAAAACATAGCCCCATACTGGCTACTTTGAAGAAAATTAACTCTGTCCCAGCCAAAACCAGCACACAGTTCCAAACTAACTTTTTTGAAGGGCAGAACATTTACCTGGAAGCAGAGTCTGGAATGAAAATCAGAAGGAAAATTGAAATTTTAATGATATTCTGCCTTAATAATTTCTGCCACAATAGTACTGTGCCTTTTGGTATGCCTACATCTGCTTTATACCTCTGACACTGCCTTCCCATGGCTCACTCAGCTTCTGCCTATCCAAACATAAAGGTCTCCAAAAGTCTAATTTTTATTATGTTGTTCTTGTTTCCCTTGCTCCTGCATGCATTTCTTTTCTTAAGGCTGTTTTACCTGTGAGCCTTTCTATTTTTTGTTATCTGCTTTTTCATCATTATCTTTAGTGAAACCTCTTCCCTATTTCCTGCCATCTTTGCAGAAGTTCCCCCAAACTCTGTTCTTTCCTGCTATCAGATGAGTTCACTGGTTCTTTTGCTCTCTCAGCACTTCATGCTGAAGATGCTGAAATTTAGCTGCGCTTTTTTTTCTCTTTACATTTCCTTCTTCCTTTTGGTGATCATTCCTTGCCTCTCCACTTCTTTAAACTATAAATACAGCAAAAAGTGAGATCTCCAGCTTTCTCACCAGCCTTCCTCATTGTCCCCAGTAATAATGCTGTCACTTGGTCATCCAGTGAATCTTCTGTCTGGCCTAGGTACAGGAGGGATGAAGCAACCTTCAAATCACTGGCTCCATTGCGTGAGGGGGAGAGAGTGGTGAGGGAAAAAGCTTAAGTGAGCAACAGCAGGAGGGGAAAGTGTTCAACAGCTTTGGCTCATGCAGGAATCAGCTACTTTGCCTTTGACTCTTCAGATGCAGGGACTCCTTCACCTGCTTGCCTATCTACCTACCTTGTGATGAGGAAGCCAGCAAAAAGGAGACCATATTATGGGAGATTGTTATTCACCAATATTTTTAGGGGTAAAGGGAGAAGAATTTTTCTGTGAGGAGTAAGGACACCGGCCTTCAGCCTAAGTGATTGGCAAAAAAGCCAGAAAAACCTTGAAAAAGGAGCCTTTCGGAAAAGGTGTAGCAGAAGATCCAGTGGATCAGGTTCCTTTTTTATAGGTGCCCAGCTAGTGGCCGCAGGGAACTGTTTACGTCCATGCAGTGATGCTGAGTAAGCTTGTCTGTAAACCTCTTACAATAAAATTGCAGTTTGCCACATTAGTTGTGTGCTGGTATCTGTGTTATCCTTTACCCATGCTGAAAGCCAACTTCACAATCTCTGGTATCACTGAATATTTTAACTTTAGGGTATGTCTTTTTTTGCCTTTGTTTTTTCCTTTCCATGGCTGCTGGCTCATTCTTTTTTGCTCAGACTAACAGAGAGTACCCAGCGCTGAATTGTTCCCTTGGCTGGTAGCATACCCTTGAGCTGCAAGGTTGCTGAATTACCTGAAGAGCACTTGATCCGTTTCGCAAGTTAAAATCCCTCTCACTTACATGTGGTATCTGTTAATGTTTTGCTTTCTTCCGCCATGCGGAATGTTTTTCTTTATAACTAGCCTCAGGGTCTTTCTTACATTGTTTCCCATTCCTGGAATTACACCCTTCCTGCATTTGTTTATTTTTTAAATAAGGAAACACTTTCCTTATTTGGACTAATTTTTCATAATACCATACTTGTTATTTCTATTTAAGTAGGGTTTTCCTTCCATGGGCTTCAGAGCCCTTTGCAGGGGATGGGAAAGTATTATTATTTCATAGGTGAGATGACTAAGACAGAGAAGTAAGAAGGTCTGTTTTCAAAGGTGCTTGACCCTCCCAACCCTTGGCGATTTTAGGGTGAGTTACAGGTTATTGGCAGTCCTTGTAACTAGGATTAAAACCAGATATTACTTGTCCAAGGTTATCCTGTATGTTGGTGGTGAAGGAGAGCTAGAACTCCGTTTTCACAAATTTTTGATCAAGTCACCAGGTCGTAGCTATTACCAATATAAATATAAATTGCCTACCATAATTAGCTGCCTGTGACTTAGAGGTAAATGTATCCTTGGGTGCTGATATATTACTGCCACCCCTAGCCGGTCCTGATTCTGGAGCACTCGGCAAAGTACTTCCACTCAGGTACTGACCCAATGCAGATGGGGAGGAGGGTAGGACTACAAGCAAGGAATAGTGAAAAGGTGGCTAGTGCAAAGTATAAAGCCTCTTGATTTTGGTGGCTCAGCTTGCATTTTGCATGAAAGAAAAGTTGTGCTGAAGCCAATTCCCATGAAAGAAAAATGTATTGATGCTCAGCTCTACCAGGAACAAGATTCTGTAATGAAAACTCTGGTAGTTTTGGGGAGTTTGGTTGGTTGGTTTTGGGTTGGTTTGTTTGGAGTTTTTTGGGGTGTTTGTTTTGTATGGTGTTTTTTTGTTTGTTTTTTGTTTGGTTTTTTTTTTTTTTAATGTAGAGAATGTCTCCATCTGTTGCACTTCAGGTAAAAAATTACCTGTAGAATTTGTAAATGAAATGGGGAGCCTGACCTTGGGCTTTGCCATAGTAAACACTGGCATTCTTCAAAGAAAATTGGGAAGAGGTTGCACAGGCTAAATACACTGGTATGGGAGACAATTATTTTCTTAGTTCTGTTTGTGTGTGTGTGTGTGTATGTGCACATGTGTTTATACATAAATATATATTTGTGTGCATGTAACTGGTTGATCAGTTGCTCTCTGAGAGATCATCTGATGCATTATTTGCACAACGTCAATGCTGGATGAAGAGCAGCTCATTACATGTGAAACATGCCGTGTGAAGCTGATACTGGGGAGAAAGGAAGGCATTTTGAGGAAGTAACTGAGATGCTAAATTCCCTATTCAATGAAGGCATCTGCCCTCTATTTCTGTTTCTCTTGTAGCAATATAAGGTTACATAAAATAATCTGGAGAGTTCGCTGTGGTTAATCTGTTATGATGAATCAAATTTAATTTAGAGTCAAATTATTCCTCAGGATTAAATGTACTGCTGCTAACCCATCAAATACATGATTGTTAAAAGAGCAGGAAATTTTAAAACTAGATTCAAAACTAATATAAGAAAGGCAAAGTTTACAAAAGGTTAACTAACATAGAACTCACTGTCATCCATTTGTTCTGTTCTGAGCAGAGAGAGATGGCTGCTCTTTAATTAGGGCAATGGCAGAAACATTTCCTTCTGTGTTTTAGTACTTTGAATTTGGAGCAGGAATCTTAACACACAGTGCCTGCATTAAAAGTTAGATTTTAACACTGGTAAAGTAAGCACCCTCTCTTTTCAGTTGTCACTTTGCTATTCAGTTTTTGAATGCAGGCTGTCTGGGAGAAAAGTCTCATCAGTCTAGACCAACACAAGGTCAGACCATCGCTGTCTGTGCAGGCCCCAGCTTACAGAGATTGTTCAGAGGTCCAAAGTATTCTAAGAATATCACAACAAGCCAGCCTGGGACATGACAGAAAGATCATCCTGTTCCTCTCTGGAGCTACTGTGGTATCTAGACAAGCCAAAGAATTGCCAGCTGTGGGCAGGTCTGTGGGTGGAACTGCTGCTGTAGAACTGGAGGAGTAAGCACAGCAGCTAAACACACATGGCAGTCCCCATGCTGTGCTGCACAGGATGGTAGTTCCCAACCTTTTTGGAATAACAGACCATTAACACACCTCTGCTCTTGTGGCTGCTCAGCCTAATTGTGCTCAATAGTTTTTACTATTAAAGATGATCATGTGTGTATGCCATAACCCAGGACAGGCAGTAGCATGAAAATAATTCAAATGATAATTTCAAAATAGCTCAACAAGCTGGTATGTATCATGAAGTTTTGCACTGGTACATCTGTTTTTTTCCCTGATATGAAGGAAATTCCTAGTGTGCACATAGGTCTTGTTTGGCTTGACCTAATTTCTGCTGATAGCTGCTTCTGCTTGCACACCCCGAAACATCCTGTTTTCTGCCATTCATGCACCATGTTGACCTTTTTGACTGTATTATTGTTATGGGGATTCCAGGTTGCAAAATCATTGCTATAGTAGTTGGCTACTGACAGGTTTGTTGGTAAAACTGGCCTATTGTAAAGGAAGAAAGAATAAAGAAAGGTGAAGAAAGAATAAAGAAAGGTGAAGAAAGAATAAAGATGTAGAAAGACAGGACTGAGGTGCTCTTATTTTCTTTGTGAATTCGTGGGGCACTCATTTCGTCTCGCACATCCAATTGAGATATCCTCAACTTTTCCATGTCCTGTGTTATTTCATTTCTTCTCCTTACATACTATTACTTTCCCCCTGCTGATGCTGATACCTGTAGTAAGGGCCGACCCTCTATACAGGCAGGGTTTCACTAAGTATATAAATGCTGGGAATTGATTAAAACTAGTACAAAGTGTTGTGAGCCTGTCTTCCAATTGCTATGCTTACTGTCAACATTAGTACTGGTGCACCTGATTTTGTGATAGTGGTGGGGAGAATGTTGTTATACAATTTCCAGGTGTAGGCATCTTTATATAACCTTCCCCAATTATTTACTTCTGACACATCTATTTCTATTAAATCTTATTTCTGTTTTTGCTATCTTTATTTTGTTCTGAGTTCAACTGTGTGGACTGTTCTGAAACTTCAGTAGAACCAAAACTAGGAGACACTGCCCCTTCCCCCTATTTTTTTTTTTAATTTGTGTACAGCCCTATAATTTTTTTTTGTATGTTCATGTTTGCAATCTAGGATCAGAAAGAAATAAAAAATGGGCAAGATTTTGAGAAGTAATTTTTAATTCTTTCCTGATTAAAGAAATTGGAATGTGATCTTTTTTGGCCTGAAGGTGATGCTGTTTCTCTAGGAAAAAGTATCGGAAAAGACATTGAAGAGGAGTACTTTGGAAGTCTTTTAGAAAGTACTTGCATTAAAACTAGAAACACACCTATTTATGCTCTTCAACTTTGTGTTAATAAGATTTCATCAACACTTTGGAAGACTGAGACCTCTCTTAGCAGAACTCAATTGTACTTTATTAAACCTTTCAGCATATCATGGACTAGCACACTAAAAATAGGAGCCATTATATTTTTTTTTATTATTCATGCATATCTTCAGTCTGTCTTCTTCTGTTGGTCATATGCTTTGACATGCTTTCAGATTTGTTGGTGGGAGAGAGGTGTGGTTTCTGTGCAAGTCCCCACAAAAGATGCTTATGCTTATTTGTTTTGAAACATTTCACTGTGCAAAGTTGAGAAACAGAGGAGGTTTCCAGTATTACTTCAGTACCTTGTGAATAACTCATTTCAGTTAGTTTTCACCACCTCTGTGTTTTGACTCAGATTGTAATAGGTAGGCAAATTTCTGAATTTTGGCCCAACTTCCTTGTCCCTTTGTAGGCTTAGCAAACTGGTGAGATCCTTCTCCTTTCTCCTAAGAAATCTTTTGTTTCTTGAAAGATTGCTTAAAATCCAGTTCCAGTCTTAGATGTCTCTAGGATGTGGCCTGTCACCTTCAGGTGTCACCTGTGCCACCTCTGTGTCTCAACTTGCAGGCCAATTAATCCTGACGGGGGAGAGAACTTGCCTCATCCTCAAATTGGGTGGGTAGGGAAAGGTGTCACCTACTGCCTTTGGTGGCAGGGCCTTAGATGCCGTACATTTCTGGTATGGCATAGCCCTTTGTTTTTTCTGGAGTGTGAGGGAATGTAGGACTCTAGGATAGGTTAGACAGCGGGTGCAGGAGGTTTTTCTTCCACATAGGCACATATGTTGGCTCTGCACTGTTCAGCATGTTCAGAAATCACCTGGAAAAGGGAGCAGGCAAAGTTTACTGCTAGTGTGAAATTATGCAGGGTAGAAATATTTTGCAATATTTCCCAGCTGTCACTGGGCTACTGGAGAGATTAAAATGGCAGATGAAATTAAATGTTAAGGTATGACCAATGCTTAGCCCATTTTTACATTATTCCTGAGGTCTGTGCTGCTGGCTGCTGCATGAGACAGGACACAGGTATAACTGAATTTTAGGTATGTTGAAGTCTGTCTGAGCTTATGTCCTTATGGCTGCAGAATCAGGAGGACAGACTCAGACTGCGGGACATCCAAGCCAGGAGTGCTTAGGGATAACAGGATTGTGTGAACATGGGCTGTTTCAGTGCCTCTGAACTCCCAGAGGTTCCTTGTGAAGTTTCAGGTGCTGTGAAGGCTCCAAACTCCCCGTGAACCTAATAGGCATAATGGCTCCAGGAACAGAGCTGAGTTCCCACATACAGCTGCTATGTAGAAGAAATAAAATCTGCAGGCATGCCAAGACATGTGAAACTCAATCTTATGTAGAGCTGATGGCATTTCAACTGCACAGAGAAAGATTCTCTTTCATGTTTGCAGAAAATGGATTGTCCATCAGGCCTTTTCCTTGCCTAAGCCTCTACACCTGGGTTGTGGAGGTCCTTGCTGTACAGGTTCTGCTTCTTCTGTCTTACATGCCTTGCACTGCATCCTGCCTGCGTTGTATTGTGAGTCATGTAGGTAATGACCTCTCTCTGGGTAAAGATAGCTGTCAGGCCATGTGGATATAAAAGGTGACTGCTGCTGATTTCTGATTTTTGACTGGGATTTTGAGACACTTCTGTAACAGCAATGAGAAATATTACCTTTCAACACTATTTATTCTAGAGAATCTGCTAACTTTTCTCTGAAAACTGCTGTCTTAAGTGACCTTGATCATTTTCTCACAGGATATGCAGGTGCTAGACTCGCTTACCATGATCTGCAAAATTTAATTTGATCTCTACATGGTTTATTATGTAGAGAATCACAACTGGAAACACGATGTTGTACTCGCTGTTGTCTAGTAAATACTTTTCACCACAAAATTTGTCCCATGCTGTTTGTCTGGAAGAAAAGAACTAAAGATGGGAAGTATTTTTGCAGTTTTATAGTGACTTTTATGTGCTCTCTAAAATACGGTTTTTGTTTGAAAATGAAGGTCTGAATAAGCCTTTCATTTCTGGTTGGATAATCAGTATTGGCAGCTTACCACTTGTTAAGCAGTCTCAACAAAAGTTTGGTTAAATTTCTGTGCAACTTTGTATGACAGATAGGAAAAGAGTGCTAGACAGTATTTGCCCATGGCCCTGCTCTTTGGCTGTTGTCCACAGTGCAATGTTCTTATGAAAAAGGGAGCACTTTAAAATATAACTCATACCTGCTTTGAAACTTTGGCTGAAGATCTAGTCAGGGACTAAAAAGAAAGTTTTAAGCAAGTACAGTGAAGTATAGTTCATTCAGTATTTCACAGTTCTAGGATAGTTATAAGGGTTGCTATGCATGAGGACCATGTATATATATACATCCCAGATGGGTGGGCAGGAAACAGTGCTTATCCTTGCCTTATAACGGCACAATGGAAGTCATGATTATGCTTCTAGATGGGACACTTATTTTGGTTGGGAAGATGTGGCCACTTCCCAGTGTAAAATTAACCTTTCAGAAAGTACTGCACCTGCTTTCCTAGATATGCACATATTGCTGCATATTTGTACATCTTACTCTAAATGTGTTGTATGGAATAAATCCAAATCTACTTTTACTACTAGTAGTAGTACTAATTGCATGAACACAGGTTTTGTACAAGCAAGTTAATATATGAACTCTTTTCCATGTAACTACATCTCTGTGCTTTGGATGTGGCTGTTTGCAAGGCAGATGCACAGATCAGTACTTTAGATCTCTTCTTTTTTAATGGTTGAAGCTTTAATTTAAAATCATGTTAGTGTTCTGTTACTTGATTGAATAAAGCACATCCTCTTCAGTCCTATTAATTAAATATTTTCTCCTGCGTGTGAGGTAGTTATAATACAAACAGAGAAGTCTTAAGTAAAAAAAAGAAATAAAACAAAATCAGGACATTTACTGAATATGTTCTTACATTTAAAATGTCTACTATAATGACTACTTCCAGTAACTAAACACAATACTGTATCATCACATAACAGCACTGAGTGTAATGAAAACAACCATGGGAACCACCTTCATACGAAGCCCCCGTGAAACATCCATTTCTAGGCATGGAGTAAACCATGGATGAAATTGTTGTACAGTTTAAATATAAAATACATGTGAAAAAAATCTGGTTTAATACTTATTAATTGGAAGATAGATTACAGAGAATTAATTTGCCTGGCTAATGTTACTAACAACTTTTCCTCTTTATTAAAATGATTCTGCTAGCCTTTGATGCCTTGGTATATCCTGTAACCGAGTTGGGATCTGATCTGGTATCATGCTAACAGTGAATTTGGTACCTGGCCCATAGTTTTCACTGCCTGTAGTACAATAACTAAAACAATATAGGTATGACTTGTTAAGCCAAATTCTGCATGAACTCATGCCACCTCAGTGAAGTCAATTAACCTAGTAGGGTTTTCAGTAGGGTGGTACAGAATCTAGACTCTGGTGATTTACATTCATTAAAAACCAGCACTGAGCTAGAAGACTATCAAATGCTTTCTGGGGCTGCTAAACACTCAGAAACAGTTTGATTTTTTTCAGAATACTCAGTTTTGGAAGAACTTTCATCAACCTGTCATTGATTAGCACCTGGTAGGTGTAGAGAGCTGCAGAAACTGCACAATCCTGGAGCATATGATAACATATTATTCCTAGTGTGGGACCATTAGTTTCACAGTTTTCTCAGATAAATAAAAACATAGAAACATGTAATAAGTGTTACTCTAAGCAGAGCATGCATCAGCTGGGATTTCACTGTCTGCAGGTTTCAAATTCAGTGGTGTCCCCAAGGGTTAATCAATATTGATGGCAATTATTCTTAGTCCACACACCAAATGAAATGAACAGTTATATTTTTCCTGTTTTGCTTTGTCTCTTCACTAAGATGTAACACAGAAATACCAAAACAATAAAAAGATTGTGTTGTAGCTGCAGCAGGCTGACAGAGTAGTTAGATGTATTTTGTATCAGGTGTTGTTCAATAACAGTCTCTGTTGCCTTAGTCCTTTGGGAGAAGGACGACGTGTAGCAGCTCTCTTCAGTGCAAAAGAATGAAAAATCCCAACAACCTTGATTTGAGGGACATGTGAAGACGGTACCTCAGGGGGTTTTATTTCTGTTTTCCCTTTTGTAAACTTCAGCTTCTGGAAAGCTGGCGGCTTAGATCCCTGGGAAGTTTTTCTCAGTATTTGACAGGCATTGTGTCTAACATGACATGCATGCAAACCACAGTACGGTTGCTAAATAGAGGTGATGAAACTTAGGTGTTACTGTAGCCCTGGAAGCATTTACATACATCCTTGGTCTTACCCGCACAAATTGTCTCAGTGAAATAAATGAGATGATAATTAAATCCTTACATGAGTGCATGTGAGTAAAGGGCCTTAAAATGGTGGAGAAAGAGTGTAAAATCTTCCACTGCCCAGCAGTGGGATTTTCAGCCTACAAAAGCTGTCAGGATCTGGACATTTGGTTTGCAAATGACTGGCCTACATGTTAGTCTGGTGCAAAGATTTCTGCTGTTCTCCTTGGTTCTTGACTACTCCTTTTAAGTTTTGAATCAGGTAAGATTTTTTGCCTCACAGGAGTGTTTGAGTAGATGGGGAAAGAACAAGTGAATGGCAGTAGAAATTACCCAGCTAGTGAAGGGCTGCAGGCCCCATGTGCAAAATGTGCTGTGGTGGACCTGGGAAGTAGGCTTCACAGATGTGGGCAGAGATTTCTGTTCCTGTGGGTATCTGGTTCCTGAAAGCGTAACTCCTCAACTATTGAGCCTCACTGTGTTAATGTTTTACCTCCCTTGATGCTTTCCTTCTTGTAACTAATCACTTAATGGCATGTCAGAGCCCAGGAATATCATTGTTAATATTATAATAATGTAATTTGCAGCTCTGCTGGCAGTAACCAACTGCAGACTATGTTTCTACAGGGGATGATAATTTTTAGCTTGCCATGAAGATGCATTTCTATTAGCTTTCTAATGGGAAGCCCAGAAAAGAACAGAGTTAAAGTAGGAGTTTGGGTAGAAGTGTGGAGGGAGAGTGGAACGAGTGACCCTGCAGAGTCCCAGGGAAGAGAGGAGTGTAGTTACTGTGACAACCCAGCCGGTTCTCTCTCTTGCAAATCCAGTGCAGCCTTAGTGCCGCAGTTTAACCCCAGCCAGCAACTAGGCACCACGCAGCCACTTGCTTACTCCCCCCCCGCAGTGGGATGGTGGAGAGAATCAGAAAAAAAAAAGTAAAACTCGTGGGTTGAGATAAAGACAGGTTAATAGGACAGAAAGGAAGAAAATAATGATAATGATAATAATAACAATAATAACAAAAGAATTGGAATATACAAAATGAGTGATGCACAATGCTATTGCTCACCATTCACCAAATGATGCCCAGTTAGTTCCCAAGCAGCAATCCAGCCCCCCTTCCCCAGCCAACCCCCCCCAGTTTAGATACCGGGAATGATGTCACACGGTATGGAATACCCCTTTGGCCAGTTTGGGTCAGGTGCCCTGGCTGTGTCCCCTCCCAACTTCTTGTGCCCCTCCAGCCTTCTTGCTGGCTGGGCATGAGAAGCTGAAAAATCCTTGACTTGGTATGAACACTGCTAAGCAACAACTGAAAACATCAGTGTGTTACCAACATTATTCTCATCCTAAATCCAAAACATAACACTATACCAGCTACTAGAAAGAAAATTAACTCTGTCCCAGCCAAAACCAGGACATTCAGTTTACTGAACACCAGCAAACCTAAAGCCTTGAGCCGTCAAATTTAAATTGTGTTCTGGGGTGTGTCTGAATGTGTTGACACTCTTGGAAAACTGCAGGGTTTCCTAAATGGCAGTGTTGAAGGGGAGAGCTGGAGAGAGGAAATTTCCCCTCCAGCCCTGCCTTCTCCAGAGGCTTTTGTAGGAGGGCTGTGGGTCTGATATTTTTTTTGCTGCAGCTCATTAGTCCTTTATTTCACAAAAGTTTGAGGTCTTGCCCAAGACTTTTAAGACCTGTAGCCTCCCGTGCCTGTGGAAAGCAGCAAAACTACCACCTTAGCAAGACTCAGTGTGTTTCCCTTTCCTTTGTACGTTTTTTTTGCTAGTGTGAGCACTGCCTTGAGTATGGTAGGTAGCATTTTGCCCCAGCAAGAACACAGATCTGTCTGACCCCTGGGCACTCAGTGGTTGCAATATTATGGAGAGTTACCTAGGAATTTGATTTTTCTTTTCTTTTTTTTTTTTTTTCAAATTACAGGACAAACTGCATAGAGCCATTGTGTGAAAAATGACATTGTTTAGTCTGATGAGTATTCTTTATTTTGGGGAAATAATGCATAGTTTTGCCAGAAGATGGCAATTGGAAACACTTACTGTAAAACTCCGTTCATTTAATTTTACAGTTTGGAATACTTTATAATAAAGGGATTTGGTTTGTAGTGGGGATGTGTTGTTAATTATCATTAGACCTCTGCTTTTGATTAATGCTGCTAATTAGTTTCTGTCCTTGACTTTTTCCAATTAAGGAGGCGATGCCTTGGTGCTAAACACCTGGGCATATTATCTAATTAGATGAAAGAAACATGTACTTTCTTTGTAGGTAATTATTTTAACTTTCGGTAGTTGCTTTGTACTAAACAGAGGTAGTTCTACCTCTTTGGATGATGGCACAGGAAACATCAAGATACTAGTGAGCAGCGTGGTGGTTGTGAACCATTTCTGCTGGTGATTATCTTGATTTACACGTGTGAGAAATGTTCACTCTTCTACTTCTGGCAGACATAGGGCTCAGGAAGGAGGAAACAAAACAAATTAAAACATAAGAGAAGGAAATGTAAGACTATGTAGCCCAGCTCCTTAAATCAGCTTAGGGGCAAAAAATTTGCATTGCTTTCAGAAGAAGTAGCCACCTGCATACATCTAAGGGCCTGATAGTGTCTGCTGCTGTATGTATTTGAAAACTCTCTACTTTCTTCTCATTGAGGGCTGGAAGAAGCAGCTCCTTGTGCAGCGGGCTCCCAGGACACCTCATGGGAAGGAAAAGGATCAGCTTCAGGAAAACAGCCTCCTGTCCCTCAGCTGCACCTCTCCCTGGCCTCCTTCCTGAAGGAGCTGCCCAAATCCACCTCAACATGATGGTAACATCTGCCTGTGAGACCTGACAATAGTGAATGCTATATTGCGTGGCTCTGGCTGTCACAAGCCCCTGTGTGGGTCTGTGACCCCTCACTCTCCTGTGGGATGGGTTACGTGCCGTTCCTGTCACTCTTTTACTTGCTGCCAGGATTTGAGGTGCTGTCCTTAATCTCCATTTTCTCCCCATAGAAGGTTATAGTTCTGGCTGTCTCGGGGAACGAGGCAACATTTTTACTGGTGGGCTTTACTGAGAATAGAAACCAGCTAGCAAATTCCATCTATTGATCCCTAGTTTTTGAATCCCAGAAGATTTTCAGAACAGAAGACTTTTGAACCCGAGATTTGTCTCTTGCTAGCTTTGTAAGATCCATTTTGAAGATCTTAGCTGAGACTGAACCTGTGCAATGCAGGTAGTGTATAAAGCAGGTGCATCCCACCCCACTTTGTATAAAGAAATAAGGCAAAGTTTCAGACTCAAATAGCTTGTTATCTAAATTGAAAAAATAGGGACGACCATATCTGGAGTATGAGTTATTCATATTCTGGTCTTAAACAAAACAAAAAAAAAAAAGGAAAAGGAAAGGAAAAAATTGTAACTGAGTTATGTGTGTGTTGGTGAGGACAGGGAAGGGACTCAGATGTCACTAAGGGACAGATGGGGGTATGCAGGGAGGACTGTAGCACGAGGAGATGGGAAGAAATTGAGAAGACTCTGGAGGGTATTAATGCTGGCATGTGACATTTCAGTGACTGAAGGGCTGATTGGTGTATAGGAGGGAAGGCAGAGCATTTTAATGTTATTGTGGTGAGATTTTTTGCTGTGCGATTTCTAAAGCAGCAGAAACAGGGTAAGCAATGATGTTAAGACAAGAGAAGCACCAAAAGCAGCATCTCGCCACTCAGAGCCATGACATCCTTCACATCTTTGTTTCAAGAGTAAGCTGCTTCTTAAACTGTGTCAGGCTTGCAAGGCTGAGGAATTAAATTGCTTTTTTTTTTCATTAGCCCAGATTAAAAATAAATAAAATTATGTGTGTATATATACATATACATATCTCCTGTCCCTGTAGATACATCAACTGAAAGAATGCACAGGAAACTTTATCAAGTGCTCTTAGAAGTGTATTCCTTTGCCAGAACATTACTTACAGACCCACGTCACAGGGATGATAGTTGGTCACTCTTTGTACTGGCATTATTTTTTGTGGCAGTGAGTTGTGGTCACCCTTGTTCGTTCTGGTTTTTGCAGTGTCAAAGTGATCGTCTGAACTAGTTCTCATGTGTGTTTTGTATGGAGGAGATCTCAGAGGACACTTGGGTCCCAGTAGAAGTCAGTGAGAGTCAGATGAGTCAGGTACCTGTTAATCTCAACTGTATTTGAAAATCTCGTTTCTTTCTTCCCTTCTCTTCTGAAATATGGGATGGAGGGCTACATAAGTATCACTGATGACGCTTTGTTGTTTCCTTATGAAGTAAATTGTACCTAGTGCTTCACAAAGACAATAACGGTAACTCTACAGCCAGCAACTTGCCAAGAAAATAGCACCCAACCACAGTGCACAGACAAATGATAGCTACCTGCAGCGGAACCACAGTGCTCCTGTGCAGCTTGCTACAGACACCTACTCAGAAGATGTGTCTCCTGTGTGTAGACAGGCTGCGGTTAACTGGCAGTTCCCAAGCTTATAGGACAGTTGTCTGGAGAAAAAAAAAAAAACCCTAGTATTTCTTAATTCTAAAAAGAAGTCAAGCAAGTACCCTGTTGGGTTTTTTGGATTGATAGCTTGGGAGCAGCAGATGTATATCAAATCTCTGCTTGACTGAAGGTATATAGGCAGCTAGCAGGACCTGCTGGTGCCTTTAGACCTTTAGCAAGACAACCCTTAATCATGATCTTTCTTTATACAATCCATTGAGATATTGGGAAGGTCTGTAAAGTTGCAACATGCAGGGAGCTTCAGGGGACTACTGTGCAATTAAATGTTGATTTGCATATAGTATTTATGCAAAAGCAACAGTTTTTGAACCAGTTGGAATTATAAAGCATTAACATTGTGTTAAATACAGTTTATTTAATTGAGAGCAGTCAAAAAATTGCAGAAACATATTTTCCTAGCCAACTTGGCAATATAAATTTGAATGGCCAAAGTGGCAATTTCTTCAGAGCACTTTGAGTTCCTTGTATGGAAGCCACTATAAAAGTGCAAAGCATTGTCACGCTAATAATGCATTGTAGTGGAATGTCACGATTCTGCATATAAAATCAGAAAACTATGTTTTTCCTTGTTTGCATAAACAACTCACTTTACACTTCTAAATAATGGATGGAAATCCAGAGAGGATTAAAATAAATGAAGGAACAGATAATTTCAAAGGCTAATGCTTTACAGCTCCTGGAGTTACAAAAGAATGAACTAACCACATTTCTTAAACTTTATTTTAGAGAAACTTTAGCATCTATTTGCTTTGAAAATAAATTTTACCCTAATCTATATTTATACTTGCAAACATGGTGCCGGATACCACAAAGGCGTCAGTTCTGATAATCCCTCTGTAAAGTTCTCCAAATAATCCTTGTATTACAGTTGATGAAAACCTGAAGTTGTAAAAGGGTTCCCAGAAGTTTCAGAGACAGCTAAGGTGGTTATTTGGTATTTGCTGAATTTTGTGTAGTAATGATAAGCCCAGTGTCATGTCCTCGGACTTGGGAGACCTTGGTTCTGTTCCTTTCTCTTAACTTGCTTGCTGATCTGTACTTACCTGTGCCTCAACTTCTTCTCTGTGACATGAAAATAACGATACTGACTTTCAAAAAGAAGTTTTCTATCTGTAACTCTGTTTGATCGCAGTTATGGTTTGTAAATAATTTTTACAGCTATTCTATCAGATGAGGTCTGCTGTAAAATGTAAAATTTGGTAGAAATAAATTAACAGCACTGGTACTTCTTTGGGAAAAGTATTTCTCTCTGTCCGTGTGAGAGTTACCCTGCCTCATAAATATGTATTTGTAATCGAGGCGTTCTTTTTATCATCTATTTATTTTTAATCCTCTCCACATCCACAACATAAGTGGTTCACATAAGTGTGCCCTCTTGTGTTGCTCAAAACAAAGAAACTTTATCTGATATTATTTAGTAGTTTTTTGATCATTGAAAATGTTAGTACATATTGTGAAAGAGTAGTTTCAAAAGAATGCACAGCATGTTTTCTGAGAAAATGGATGTGATATAGTCTTTTTACTTGTAATACTTCATAGGATTCAAGAGAAAAAGCTCTATTGGGGGGAGAAAATATTAGTTTCATTAGTTGCATTTTTTTCATGGCTTTTTCTGTTATGAGATTGTATTTCTTTCTTGGAGGAAAATATACTTTAATTCAGAAAATAAGGGAAGAAATAATTTTCATCCTATTATTACTTGTTGTGCTGTAACTACCTGAACAAATCATACCCAGAGTCCATGTTTTTTTCAAAAAGATCTCTGGCCTTAATTTGGAGGTGTGTTAAAATATGGTTACTCTTTAGAAATAGCCCCTATCAGTTCCTTTATTGTGTTTTCCATTGATAAATCTAATCGTTCTGTCTTAGCGTTAATCCACTGAATTTATCAGAGGGATTTGATATAATTGATCTCAAACACTTAATGATAAATCCCCCATATTTGGGATTTAAGAGTGGGTCCTCCAGCAGTTCTTCTTTCCTGGAGCATTAATTTCAAGCTTTTGGCTTGATGAGTTTAGTTTAATGTGGCATGTAATAGGGACAGTGTTCAGGACAATCCAGGTGTATGATGCTTTAAATCAAGTAAGTTTGATACATATATATTTTATATTCAGGTTTATCTTTTCTGAGGGTATATTTCACCTTGGTTTTCCTTTTCAGCAACTCTTCCCAGTGGGATATACCTAAATTACTGGTGCAAACCATGTCTGAAACCTTTAAGTTCTCTTACAGTAATCCCTATATAGCCTTTGCTAAATTCTGTCTCCAGTTTGCCTGTGTTGAAGACCAGCTTCCTAATGTTAGCCTTCCCTGGATCAAGATAGAAGATGGGACATAGGCATACCCATGTAATTTTTTCAAGTGAAATGACAGCTTATTAAGGTACTTATTAGATGTTTAGAGTTATGCTGTCATGTGGAAATGAAATATTGTTTTCCTTCTTTGTGCTACAAATAATTTGATTGAAACTTTGTTTTTCCCTCAAAGATCACCACATTTTGACTTTCAGGCTATTTGTTCACTAAATACATTTCTCTGTGGCACTGAAAATACACAGGTAATGTTGGATTTTGTTCCTAGCCAGCTCTGAGGTGGAATGAAAGCCTTTAATGTATGAGTGTGATATAGGTCACTCATGAAAACATTCCAGTAGCTTCAATCCAAAACAGATTTTCAGTGAGTCATCTCTAGGAGCATGGAAGAACTTAGCAATCATTAAATAAGGTGGCAGCTTCTTCCTTCTCAAACGGGTGGGAACACAGAGGAACACCCAGGAAATGAGGCACCGAGAATGGCTTCCAAAGAGGCAGTAACCTGACTGTGCAGGGAGCACCTGTCCTGACTCTTCCTGGAGGGAAAGAAATCTGTAGACTCATGGAAAGAAGGGGAGCATTTGTTCCCTCCAAATCATGCTATATAAATTGAACATGCCTTGGACATGCAACTGAACACATTCAGTTGGAATATTGCAAATGCCACTGCTCTAATGTATATGGGCTGTACAGCGTCAGAAGAAATGTGCCTTGAGCCCCACAGCCTGTCTCCATGCACAGGCCCCAGGCACACATGAATGCTCCTACAAGCTTTTACAAGTACCTGCAATGCAGAGAAGCAGGAAAAACCCAAAGGTGGTGTTGGCTGTGCTCACAGTCCTTGTGTGTGATGATGAAGCAGGGCTACACTGGTGAATAACAGAGAACTGGTGATCACACAGGTGGGAAAATTGTTGTTGATCTCCCAGGCTGACTCAACAAGTGTGATGTGATCTGCCTCAGGTTTGGTGTTCAACCTAGGGGTTTGGGAAAGCAGCAGAACAACCTGCTGTCTTGTCCATTTGGTTAGTTAGTGCTGACAGCCTCAGCTGGTATTAGGGACTGTGAGAAAGTCCGTGAAGACACACAAAAGGCAAGATCCTGGTTTTTTTTTTCTGGGCTGTCTAAAATGGGTACCCTGATAATTCATTCAAACCCAGACACCACTAGATAGTGGCAAGGACTTAGGGAAAAAAATTGAAAACAGGTAAGGACTTACCCAGAGAGAGACTTAAACTTGCTGTCTGACAAAAGAGAGAACTGAATGAAAGTTTTGGTCACTATTTCAATAATGTGGTATTCTGATAAGCTGTGACTGAGCTTTATCTGCTCTCCTACTCTGTGAAGCCCTTTGTGAGTTTGTCGATTTATATATTGTGTGGTAATGATGCTGAAGGGAGAAGGTAACTTCAGTTAGCCCAGTTCTTCCTGAAGTGTGGAGTGAGTAGACAAAACATTGCTGCTTCACCACTGAGTAGGGGCAGTAATGAAGTACTGGGATTTGCAGTGGGTGTAAAATTCACATAGTGCTTTGAAGATGTCTTCTATACATGCCTAGGATATACAGGTTTCTAATGTGCTGTTTCCTGTGGTTCTGAAAAGTCTTTACAAACTTTGCAGGTTTGCTGTTGTGCAAGGCGTCTTTTGATGGAGATTCCCAGTGTTTAGATTGCATGTCTTGAATCCATCACACAAGCAGTGTACAAGTAGTCCTGGAGGCTTCTCTTTGCTACCAGGCATGGCACTGCTGCAGTTGCTGCACACATTCTTTGGTTGTTTGCAGCGCATTGTTCTAGTTGGATTGTATCTCCTCCAGTACTTCTCCTGATCAGGAATTCTTCAGTCGCAGATAGACTTTCACCTTTGTCCTATCAGCTAAAGCCAACCAACTACCCAGTCAATGACTGACAATGACATAAAAAGTATATTCTGTTAAGTTGTTTGGGTTACCAGCCATGGAAATGTTAGCACACTGCACTCTCATTACCATACACAACGGAATTAAATGTAGATTTCCAAGGGGGGGGTAAGCAGAAGTTTGTGCACAAATCCCCATGAACAATGCTGTGGGATTTGTGCAGCCCTCTGAAACTGTCCCCCTTAGTGTATGTGAGAGCATTAACTCCTCGTGGATGAATGTGTTATTGACTCTGAGTAAACAGCTCTTTTTAAAGACTCTACAAAGTGTTATTGGCCAGTAATACACCGTAAATAGACAAAGAATTACACTGTGACAGTTAGAACAAAAGAGAGAAAGAGAGAGGTACAAATAATGAATCATTAATGATCAGTTGTATGTTGCTTTTTAAGAGTTGCCTGAGGGAGGTAAGTGGGAGGACTAAAACTCCTCCATGTGGTATGGACATCAGGCTGGCTGTGGGGAAACACTATAAGATGGTTTCTTTTTCACCTAAATGTAGCTCCCTCCTGATATTGCCAGACCCAGAGCGGTCTGTCCAAAGGCTCTAACCGTATTCTCATGTTATGAGATTTTTTGAAATGCAAGGCCAATAATAGAGATCTGAGGAAAAGAAACAGTCTCAGAAATAATACAGTCTCCCTTTATGATGTTTTCTCCATATTTTTAGCTGACTGCAACCTACCAGAATGTGTTTGGCCTGCAAGTACTGGACTTGACTTGCTTAGGCTGTGAGGAAGACTATCTTCACGTTGCTCTGCTGTCTACTCATCACGTAAAAGAGAGCTCTGCTCAGCTGCATTTAACAGAGGAGGGAATATTCTTCATCTTCTAAATTATATAAAAAATTAGAAACTAATAAACTTTTACTCAGCATATTAGAAATTTTCTGATTTGCCTTAACAGAAAACCCCAAACATTCAAAGGCAGTTGACAATTTCTTAAATGTGACTATTAGCTCAAAACCCAATAGTCCGATTTCTGTAGGAAAAAAAAAATTTCTTCAGCTAACTGGCTACCCATTTATGACTATGCAAGTGACTATAACTGAGCCATCCATAAGGAAGAGAGAGTCTTAAATTACCATATTTGTATATCATGGAGATTAATCCAATAATCACAGAAACTAGTGTACCTACCCTTAGTTTTGCTTTGGCTGTGTGGATGTGAGCTTTTCATATTGCTAAGCAGAGTCTATAGGAAAAGATGTACTCTGACAATTACTATGCTGGGAACAATGCTGCTTTTAAAGGTTCCACATCAAAGGGAATGTGACCCCTCAAATGTAACCAGACATGGCATAGAGAAATAGCCTCCACCAAGACAAACGTATGGCACCGGCGGGACAGCAACACATGGTAGAGTACAGATGCAGAATTGTAACTGCTTTTTGGATTATCTGTAAATTAAATTATAGATAGCCCTGTGCTGCACAGTCAGTGATTCACTGGCTGAATATACAGAATAATCCAAGTCTAATCTGCAGTGGTTTTATGATGGTTTTTAAAAACTTCTTTAAAATGGGAGATGGAATAAGGGGAAAAGTGAGATCCTCAGTCTCCATATGTGTTTGAGTATACAGAGCTAGATAGACACATCTATATACAGAAATATATATAAAAGGTCAAATTGTCTTATTTGTGAACCAATGCTGGTCTCATCTTTAACCTACAGTTACTCTTGGCCTGTAGTTCCCAATAGCAGATTCGACAAAACCCTGTGTAACTCCCAACAGGTCCCATGCATAGATATCATTATTTACAATTTCACTCTGTGCATAGCTTTAAAATTTTAAATCTAACCAGTTTGAGTTGTGTGCGGGAAAGGAGCATGTGCCATCATTTTAAAGGGAAAACTACACTGGTTTACTTGTCTAGGAATTCAGATGTGTAAGGGATGTTTTTGAGACTCTCCTCAAAATGATTTATTTTTTTAAGCTGAGAAAAAGGTTAAGGACAAGAGTAAGAAAGTGAATGTGTGAGTTTGAAAGCCAGCAGATGCACAGTCTGAAATGGAGGCACTGTCTCAGCCACGTCTGATAACCAGCAACATTTACTGTTGCGAAAGGGGTGCATGGGGATTCGCTAATGGGTCTTGAGCCTGGCAGGAAGAGTGCCGAGGAAGAACCATGTATGGGCTGGAAAATGAAGAGAAAATTGTGAGTTGGTCAAGTGAGAAGGCTTTCTCCAGCATCGCGAAAGCAATCCCTTTGTGCTCCTTCCCTTTACCCCTCCCCACCTGCCCCTGAGTGCTTCCAAATTAACTTTGCGACTCTTAACTTCTGATAAAACTGAGAAAATGGACGGCACAAGGCACCGCAGGTGACCTCTTCCCAGCAGCCAGGGAGGGGGCATTTTCCTGGCAGGCACCGCAGCGTGCCACTTCCCCTCCCTGTCCTGAAAGGGAAACGTCCTTGGCCTTTTGGGTTGCTGCCTCTCCTCCCGAGTGCCGGCCCCAGCCTGCGGTGTCAGCAGCGTGATATGGAGGAGCAGCAGGGAGAGCAAAGAACAAGTGACATCTTTGACTCGCCGGCTGCCCCCGCGCTGCTGTGCTGAGTCCAGGGCTTTTCCTGGCTCGGCGCTTCTTCGCTGGCTGGGCCGCTGCCCTGCGCCGCTCCGGCGAGGCCTCTGCGATGCGCCGCAGCCTGAGGCTGTTAAGTTGTCTTGTTGGTTAATTAAGGCTGGCTGACTAGGAAGGCCCATCTGTTCCCAGGTAAATTGTGTTGCTATTTTTTCCCTTTGGCAGGCGTACAAAAAGCTCCCATCAGTTCTTCCAAAGGATGGACGGGTAGTCTCGTGTGCCAGGGTTTGCATTCCTTCTCTGCTTTCCTGGAGGCACAACAGCCAACATGGAGTCACACTGAGACTGCCATGTGTTGGTATAAAAGACAGGGTAACACCCTCCCCTATGGCTGCACGCTGAACGCTTGCAAAACATCCGCTCCTCTTGCTCCACTTCTGGCAGCTCCCGTGTCCTTTGCTTTCTCTGATGTCTCCTCTGGCTGCAGCTATCCGGGCACCTCCTTATTGCAACCCGGGACTCTCATCTGCTATATGTCTCGTTTAGTGCTCCAGAGAGCGACGTGGGAAGGGAGATGTTTACCTGGTGTGCAAGTGTGATAGTGAGCTTGGCACATCACACATATTTACACGTGGGTCACTGTTGCCACAAGAACTACAGGTTTATCTTTGCAGCATGCATCCTGGCGTGTAAAGAACCACTGTTCCTCCATTTCAGGGGCCAGGAACTGAGGCATTATAAGGGCAGATGAACAGCTCACCCCAAATCTGTGGCATGTCATCCCAGTCTTCCCAAAGCCTGGAAAATGCCTGGGTTCCCAGCCACCTTTGCTGTTGCTCTGCTTACATGATGGGGATGTTGGAGGAGATCATAGCCGTCGCTGACACTTGAACACTGAGCTGCACTTTAAGAGAGCTTTGGCAAGGCCACAGTGTGTCCATGTTTCCCCTCTAAGCCCCTTTCTCCCCTCCCAGCTGTGACTGCTGTTAGCAGCAGTTACCAGTGAAAAAGAGGGACTTTATGGGGGAACAGCTTGGGGACATGGTGATACTAAATAATGACTTCAGTGCTACAAGTCCTTGTTTTAAAAATGACTTTATGATATGTACCTAGATATCTGGGCTTGTTCCAGCAGTAATTAAACCAAAATAATAAGGGGGAGCTAAGAAGAGCAATCTAAGTCATACAGAAATTGGATAGGAGTGTGGGGACTGACGGCTCTTCTCTCCTCCAGTGCCAGGTGGGAGTGCTGCGATGGGGATGGTTGCAGCGTGGTTACCCTGTGCTAGCGGAACATGGCCACCCCAGGAGACAGGGAGGTTAAATAAAAGTAGTTTTAACATTTTGAAAGCAGTGAGCTTTATTTCATCCCGTGTGACAGTCGTGCCTTGGACTTGTCAACCTACCGCTGGCAACGCAGCTCCTGGTCAGAATGCTTAAGAGTATGCTGGAATGGGAGAGCTTTTAGTTCTTTTTCATTTTTTAAAGTTGATTTTCATTCTGAGTAAAAGGTAGGATAATATGTGAGGGCACTACTGTTGGTCCCCAGATTGAGTTGGAGATCAGAAGTTCCCCACAGAAACCAAGTACATCAAAGGAGCAAATTTGTACGAACTTTGCTAATGCTCCTAAGTAGGTAGTGCTGTAAACAGAGGAAAATGCAACACAAATACTGCATGGAAGGAAAAATACATAGTATTGCACTTACACAGCTAACAGAAGGAAAACACCCCTTCTAAAATTTTGAGTAGCATTGAGAAGGGACCAGCCCTATATGGGTAATGCTTCCCAAAAATTCTGGGACTGTGCTCTGAACAGGGCAGGTGTTGTTGCATCTGCACTTAGAAACATCAGCTCAGGTTGTCAGAATAGCTCTGTCTCTGGGCAGAGCTCGTCCCACAAATCAGACACAAAGCTGCATTTCCACAGTTGAGGTGAGCAGAGTGTGTCTGGTGAAACAAGCTCCAGCTAGCCTGGGCTTCTTCTTTGTTGTTAAGTGCAAGGGGTTACACAAGTCCTAAGACTTCTGACTACCCTTGGCTGGGCTTCCTATGACATCAGCTATGTTAGGTTTTAAAGCATGACTTACAAGCCATTTGCTTCTACAAAACATCCAGCAGCTTTCCAGACTGCTTGTAGATGCACAGCAACCACCTGTTGTTTTATTTTCATGTATCCTCTGCTTGCTGCTCAGAGGAGAGGCCATTGCTTTGACCTGTCTTGTGCAGCACCTCGTGCAGTGTGGTGCTGGTCCATGCCTGTGCTTGGAGGTGCTGCTTAGGTCCTGATAAAAGCTCTGTGATGGGGAGCCCCTTTGGCATGGGATAAACCTGACCAAAGCAGGCTTGTTGCCACAGTGGGAGACTGCAGGGATTGAAGCGTGGAGGTTACTGCCCTGGCCCCAGGGTTGTCCTTGCCTTGGAGGGGCATGAACAGTAACCAGCCCTGTCTGTCAGGACAGCCATGAAGCCACAACTTTGAGCCTGCCCTTACCAATGCTGTTACAGCCCCATTTCTCTGTCCTACCACCTACCTCAGGAGTGTATAAGGGCACACCAGGGATGAGGAATCTGATTCTGTCTTTCCCCAAAATGCCCTTTTGCATCTACCTACACTACAAGCTGCTCCCGAAGGAGAGGGTAAGAACTGGCTCCTTGTGTCCCCAGACAGCTGGATCCTCCCCTTTTCTCTGTGAAAATAATAGTAATAATAATCCTGATAGGAGAGATCTGAGCTGGCACATTTTATGTTGCAGTGAGGACCAGCTAACTGTTTGCACACCGAGGATGAGGAAGGTCATTGGGCTGGCATGCGGTAACTTGATAAGCCACCAGAAGAAGGCCACAACTCACCATGTGCCATATTTCCTATAGAAAGATGCAGGTATTGCTTCTTCTGTGCAACGTGGTTCTGGTCGATGGTGTCGTAATGCAATCTGTGGAAGTAACATGAGGTAGAGAGCATACACTAGTGGGGAAAGATGAGACCTACTGAGAAGAACAGATGAACAAATTAATGCAGTTGCATAATACAAAACTGCATAAACCTCTGTAGTGGGTTGACCCTGGCTGGATGCCAGGTGCCCACCAAAGCCGCTCTACCACTTCCCCCCTCAGATGGACAGGGGAGAGAAAATATAACAAAGGGCTTGTGGGTCAAGATAAGGACAGGAGAGATCACTCAACCAATTACTGTCACAGGGAAACCAGACTCAACTTGGGGAAAAATAATTTCATGTATTACCAATCAAATCAGAGTACAATAATGAGAAATAAAACCAAATCTTAAAACACCTTCCCCACACTCCTCCCTTCTTTCTGGGCACAGCTTCACTCCTGAATTCTCTACCTCCGTCCCTCCAGCAGCACAGGGGGATGGGGAATGGGCGTTGCGGTCAGTTCATCACATGTTGTCTCTGCCACTCCATCCTCCTCAGGGGCAGGACTCATCACACTCTTCCCCTGCTCCAGTGTGGGGTCCCTCCCATGGGAGACAGTCCCTGGGTCCCTTCCATGGCATGCAGTCCTTCAGGCACAGTCTGCTCCAGCGTGGGTCCCCCGCGGGGTCACAAGTCCTGCCAGAAAACCTGCTCCAGCGTGGGCTCCTCTCTCCACAGAGCTACACGTCCTGCCAGGAGCCTGCTCCAGCGTGGGCTTCCCACAGGGTCACAGCCTCTTTTGGGCACCCACCTGCTCTGGCGTGGGGTCCTCCATGGGCTGCAGGTGGATATCTGCTCCACCGTGGACCTCCCTGGGCTGCAGGGGGACAGCCTGCCTCACCATGGTCTTCCCCATGGGCTGCAGGGGAATCTCTGCTCCGGCGCCTGGAGCATCTCCTCTCCCTCCTTCTTCACTGACCTGGGGGTCTGTAGGGCTGTTTCTCTTACGTATTCTCACTCCTCTCTCCGGCTGCCATTTCTGTCTGTCCCAGAAACTTTTTTTCCTTCTTAAATTTGTTATCCCAGAGGCATTACCACCATCGCTGATGGACTCGGCCTTGGCCGGCAGCAGGTCTGTCTTGGAGCTGGCTGGTATTGGCTCTGTCAGACATAGGGGAAGCTTCCAGCAGCTTCTCACAGGAGCCACCCCTGCAACCCTCCCCGCTAACAAAACCATGCCACACAAACCCAATACAACCTCAATCCCTGATATACTGTTCTCCTGAGGTGCTGGGCTGCACAGATTCTCCCTGCACGTTCAGTGGCATCAGCTTTGTGGTCTTGCTGTGTGATAGACTAGTGATTTACACTCAAAACAGAAGATTTAAGTTGTATGTTGCTGAGGCAGTCCGGGACGTAGCTGGAAGTATCCTGTACTCTTTGTAAGACATGTTTTGCTTTTGCCAGGTACATCCATGGTCTTGGCATCCTCACCTTTCTCCTGGAGAGCCAGTCGCTAGCTTAGTTTTTGCAGTTTCCTAGTCCTTCCTCTGCCATGAAAGATAAAATGCTTTAATTGAAACACCCCGCATCTGATACACAGCATGTCAAAGAGTAATGAGCAAAACAGGTATTAAACTGAGATGGGGGGGCTAATAAAGCAAAACATTACTAGCCTAGTTAGGAAAAGATTTGAGTCTGAAATGCATTTGCTCAAAAACAGAACTTTTTTTTTTTTTAAGAAGACTCTGGGGGAGCACAGCTTTAGAGCTAATGTAGCTGACCATTTTCTGTGATTGGTTTCCTTCTCCCTGTGAATAGGTTGGAAATGAAAGACAACAATTCTGTCGGAGGTGTTCAGATCACACTGGCAACAATCAGCACATGTTTTGAATGAATAAAATATGGACATTCTTGCCAAGTAGTTTCACAAATGCTCAAATATAGTCAAACAAAGACTTAATCTGGGCTCAAAGACACGTATCTCAGCAGATGTGTGTAAACTAAATCAAATCCCCTGGGAACAGTACTTAGAAGTTATTCTTAGGCGTTAGAAGGACAAGGATGGTCCATCTGTGAATTTATTACAGGAGATGAGAAGCATCATATGAAAGTCATTGCTGAACTGGAGGACAGCACGGTTGATTTTTTAGGAAGTTTAGAGGTCATTCCTAAAATCTCTGTTTAATTAAAATAGAATCCCTCAGAATCAGAATAGAATATAACATGTGAAAACACTCATTTACTGAGGTGTGGCCCATTAGTAGGAAGACAGGTAATTTTGCTACTGTATTCAATGGGCCAGGATTTTGCGGAGTGATTGGAGTGATATAGAAGTTTTTACTGACTGTTTTGACATTTCCTCCCTTGTCAGAATAAATCTCTTGAACTGGCAGGAGCATAGATGTTTTAGGAATTTATGATTTAAAATACTATGCAAGGATTCTGGTGCAAAGATACCAGTTCTCTGGCAGCTTATTACAGTTATACACCATTAAGAAAGCCAGACTGAAACAGTGAGTTTTTAAAAAGCATAATACAGCCCTTCGGCTTAAACCTTTAGAAGAACATATCTCCACGAGGCCTTAGCTCCTCTCTCCCCATAGCTGAGATTACTGAAATAGATGGGCTCTGCCACATGCAGAATTCAAAGCTGTAGGACTGATCCAGTGCGAAGCAGATACCAAAGCTGAGAGGCCCTTATACTTTCCTGGTAGCTCCAATACAAATGATTCAGTGGATTGCATCTGGGTCAGCATGGCCCAGATAAAACATACTGTACTTCAAAGAGGAATGCCCCAATCCACGAAAGATCTTACAGACCAAATTCAACACTTTCATTTTAATCTGGGTGCTCAGCTGTTGGCAGGTGCAAATCTGAAGGCATTGGAACCACTCCTATGGAAATTTATCTTGTACTGCAAACAGTCCTTCCCTTCAGCCTGCAAGCAAACAAGCTTCGTTCTCCAAAAAATCTCTGCGATAGTATCTTGTTGTGAATAGTGTGGCAGCTTGTTTTTGGAAAACAGAGATCAAAAGTTGTTGGATTTCAGTCTTGCTACGGGAAACTGCAGCTTGGAACAGGTTTTTGTGTTAGCCAGTTGGAACAATTCTTGTGTTCTGCAATGGTCTGAGCACTGAATGGTGCAGACCTCTCAGATTTTATGGGTGATTTTTTTTTCTTTTTCCATGCAAGGTGTCAGATATGAAAACAAAATAAGAAAATACCTGGAACAGCAGACTGTAGCAGTTAAAAATCCGCTTAGATGTGAAGCTTTTTCAAAAACATCTGAAAAGAAATATTTTGAAATAGTGCTTCCTTCTGTATCTACAAGCCATGGGTACTTGGGAGAATGAAGGAACTATGAAATGCTTTACGTATATCAGAGGAGCTCTGCACAGCATGTAAATATGAAATGTAACAATTTTAATCTGATTGCAAAGAGAAAGTGAATATTATTTTGTTGCTGTAATGCCAGGGTGTTGCCTTTGGAGGCTAAATCAGTGTTAAGAGTC
Organism: Haliaeetus albicilla; assembly: GCF_947461875.1. NCBI lineage: Eukaryota > Metazoa > Chordata > Aves > Accipitriformes > Accipitridae > Haliaeetus > Haliaeetus albicilla. The sequence goes on from NC_091488.1 coordinate 16,906,419, forward strand.
TGGGTCGAGATTTAGTGAAAGAAATGAAAACACAAGATCCATCCCAAACAAACCAGGCAGACAACCATTGCCACCCACAGACAGTGGCAACTGAATTACAGTTTGCTAACTAAAAGAGGTCAGCAAGGCTGGAGTGAAACTTGGAGTGTGAATGATTTGAATAAAAAATGTCTGAAAGGGAGCAGTATGAGGTCAGAAGGCGTTTGGTTTGTGAAAGTCAGACCCACAGGAAGCTTTGCATGTTGCAAAAATGTGTTGCAACAGCTGCATGAACTCCAATAAGACAATCCCAACTGCCTGCACGGGGCTGGAAGCATCAGCCCAGCACACATGATGTGAGCAACAGTTCCGAAAGCACAGGTGGATTCTCCACTGGAAGTGTGAATGACATGACTACTGAGCATGAACGAGCTGCTGGTCTGACAGAAAACAGGGTAGTAATTCAGGTAAAGTTGGATTTTGGTACCCAGGCACTCATCAGTATGAGTGAGTGAAGTTTGGCTTGTGCTGGTGAGCTCATCCTCACAAAGGTGCATAAACTTACTGAGCAGCCGCAACACCACATAACCCTTAATGGCGCTTACTGTGAATGGAAGATCCATTCCCTGGTTAGGTGGAAACCAATTTACATATTAATAGTTAGCTGTCACGTACAAATTACTGGGATAATTTTTGAGAGACCCACTCATCTGTGTATTTGCTTCTAGGAAATGTCTTCATGAACTATTTCAAATTAGTCAGTTTCAATCCTCAAAATGTATACTGGGTAATTTCACGTCTCTTCACTCCTTACTGCTAAAGAGCAGTGATTTCCAGAAATTCAAACTTTTGCATGCATTCATTCAGCCTGATGCTTCTTTGCTCTATGTGGAATATGAATCTGAAAGAAAGCAGTTGTGGATGTTAAAAACAGAAACATGATGAGAGGGAAGCAGGCTCTGCCAGCATGGCGTGTTTAACATCAGATTCTCGGAAGTGTTCAGCATTTTCCACTCCTGCTGTCCTTGCATCTGTAGGATGTGAAGCTCCAGCTGGATCTCTGCTAGTTTCTGTGCTACAGCTACCATTTCTGTCCTTGCTGAGATTTTAGGCTGTGAATATTTTTCTTTTTCCCCAGCAAAACATTTGAGCAGACAGAACTGCTTTTCCCATTCTTTTTCTTCACCAGAGTTTAAGGTTAGGTGGAGGAAAGGTTGAAGGTGACCTTCCATGTTTGAAATCAGTGCTGAATTTAATTGCCAAAGTTCAGCCTTCCCTTGCCATCTGGAAGCTGTAGCATTACTGCAAAATGTGGATTGGTGTCAGGAAAATACCAGCAACCTTTACAATAATGCCTGACTTCTCCTTCCAATGCATACTGCTGCTTAGCTTTTGTGCAACAATTATGAGTGGATGACTTCAAGAGTTTGTAAATATTTTTAAAGTTTTAAATATTTTTAAATATTCATAGCCATATTCTTGAGGGAATAATGCCAGCTTGCACCACTCAAGGATTTACCCTCAAGGAGACTTCTGAATGACACTTTGCAGTAATCATGCAAAGAGTACAATCAAAACTTTCAACAGAACTTTAAACTGTGTTTTATTATAGAATCATAGAACCATTTAGGTTGGAAAAGACCCTTAAGATCATCGAGTTGAACTGTAAACCTAACACTGCCAAGACCACTACTAAACCATGTCCCTTAGAAAAAAGCCTAGATACTTTTTTCTCTCAGAAGGTGTTTGTCAATGGTGAAAGTGAGGCAAGGTCTTCAATTAATCTGTTAATATATCTAGCTTGCTTTCTTCATCACAAGGCCTCTGCAATTCTGTATTTTCATGAGCACAGCTGACAACTGTGGGTGCCTGCCATCCTCACCAGTGTCTCACCAAACAGGCTAGAGACCAGTCTGAATAGAGCGTGGGCAGCCTGTGCCACCTGAAGTCTTGGGTGCCAGTTGCTCCCATAGGCTCCAAAACTTACAGTCTTATATGATCAGGGTGCCTTGGAGTTGCCTAAATGTCTGCTTAGAATTGTGCCTAGCACTGCTCTGATCCAGACAATGCTGTCCCCTAACCTCTGTGCTAAATCTGACATGTTGAGCTGAGACTCATGAATCCATTATTGACTACCAGTCTTACTTCCTAGCCATGGTTCAGCTGGCTTCCTCAGAGCATAGATACTATTTTCCTTGCAAATGCTGTTTTTCTAGTAGCCAGCAATTTGGTTTAACTTCCACTTGTGCTCAAGGGCATTTCACCCTGGGTCTGTACTGTAAGGCCTTCCAAGACTGGGGCTAGACATGTGAAAGGAAAAGCGGGCAGTAATATATTTTGTTAAAGAGAAGGCTGGCAGCAGTTTAAATGTGTATTCTGGTAGAAACAAATATCTGAATCTCTGTTTCATGTGGTGTCCTGGGTTGGGAGGGAGTGTTCTGGGTAAGGGACCATCACTGCTGTCCTTGGCTTTATCTGTGGGTGGGCTGTAATTCAGGCATCTCTAATTCTGGGGGGTGGAGTTGTCCTCCTTCCAGACTGACAGTGGGTACCGCTCAATATGAGAGAGGCAGGGCTAAGGTCTACCCTTAGGGTGTCCTACTCACTGACTTAGAGCTGTGAACAGGATTTCTTGTGACAACTTTTTCCATAACATGTTTAAAACTCTTTAGGTGCTTGACTGCTGTTCACATTCATATTGACAACCTACTTAATTGCATCTTCAGTGTAGGAGTGGTAGCATTTACCTTAAATGTCTGTTATGCTGGTGAATTACCAAGGATCAAGCTTCCTTTTCTTTATATATTTTGCCTAGCTATGGAGAATAGGAATTTAGCTCAGTGTCCCTTAATCATTCTTAGACTGCTGTCCTAAATAATCTAGCAGGAGAAAGAAGCAAAAATTAGCAGCATACTCGATTCTGCCTGCTCTCAACTGTAATTCTTCAGCATCAGAATAGTTTTTAAACTGAGAAATGGTAGGAAAGGAGTAGGAGAAGCTAAGACTGTGGGAGTACTTACTTTATATTGAAAGAAGCATTTTTATTTTGAAAAAGTCTTTTCAGATCACTGTCAAAGAAAGAATCTTCAAATTGTCCACGGTATTTTGCTCAGAGAGGTACTCGTGACCGGGACAGAAGTTCTGCTGTCATGCATAAAGGAAGACTTGAAGGAAGCTCTGCTATGTTTTGTGCTTTTTTTTTTTTGTTTCCATTTAGGTAAAAGCAGTAATCAAGACTAATTAAACTTTTCTCAAAGGCAGAGGCTCAGGAGTCAGCGCTGTCTGCAGTCAAGCTGCGGGGACCGAGTTAGGCGCAGTGCAGCACTGGTTTTCTCACAGGAGGGCTGTACCAGTTGCGCATCAACTGATGCTCTTGACCAAGCCCAGGAACACTGAGAGCACACTGAGCCGGGCAGCGCCGGGACCTGCCTCCTGGGAGGCTCATCCCATGCCTTTAGGTCTAGCACTTTCTTATTACGGTGCCAATTTTATTACTGCTTTGAAACTCATTGTTGAAGACAAAATTATTTTCTGTCGCAAGGATTCCTGCCTGTGGTCGCAGGGCCATCTTTAAGGGATGAACGGGATGTGATGTCTCATGGCAGCAATCAGCGGGGGGATTGATGAAGTGCGATCGCTTTGTTTTCTCAGTAGATGGAAAGATACCTGGGCCTGATCCCGCAAATTCCTCTTGTGATACTGAAATGGCAGGATCGGGCCCTTTCCCTTCCTCTCCAAAGAGGTGGGGAGGAGGCGTTTACCGTGCTCGTGATAAAGACTTACTGCCCTGCCACATCGGGGATTTCTGTGTCATCTTGTGCAGACACCTGCTGGATGGTAAGCTGGCCTGAAAGAAGTGGTGTTAGCAATCGCCATTTGTAGGACGCGCAGAACGCCATCTGATTTGATTAAGGCTACGCTGTTGCAGAGCAGCACAGATGATTTATTTTTAATAAAAAGAGGTTTTAAGGTGATCGCCTTCAGCGGCTCTCCCAGTGCCTCACTCCTTTTCCCTGCTAGAGAGCTTTTAGCCTGGCTTCCCCGTGCAAAGGGTCCACTGACTACGATGCTTCGCCGCCTCCGCTTTACAGCTCGCGGAGCCGCCAGAGCTTTTCCCAGCCTTGCCGATGCGCTGGGCATCCTGCGGTGCTGCGACTGGTGCACGTCGACATCTGAAGCCCTGCGCCGGAGCACGGGGCTGCGGCTGGCTGCAGCCCGGCCAGAAGGCTGCGAGGGGCCGAGCGTAAACAGAGGCAGCTGGTCACACAGCATGGTGTGGCGGGCCCACGAAACGTGGCAGATGCAGCTTCAGCTGTTATTGGGTACAGAGCATCAGCCTCCAAGCCTGGGTCACATGAAGGACCCGCTTTCACTGTGACAGTATGGTGTCAAACTGCCATTCTTCTTCTGAAGTCTGCCACATCTCCAGAGCAGCAAAGCCCCAGCCTCTGGTTCACAGGCCAGGGGACAAAAAGATCATGTATATCAAGGATTATGCATTTACACTAAGCTCTGCAGTTACGGGAGAGTTCTTCTTTTGGAGTTTAAGACTTCACTCAAAGCTCTTTTTTAAAAAAAAAAAGATAATTCCACTACAGAGTTAGTGCATACAAAGCGTGTATTACTGCTGATACGAGCTCTGTGATATAGCAGAAGAGAAATCAGAATCAACTAACGCTCTCTACATCTAGCACTCTCTTAGAACATCAGTTTCTTAATTGCTTTTAAAAAACTATATTCTCTAAGGTGATCAAAATATTTGAGAGAGAGATGTTAGTGTTCTGGAAAACCTGCCAGAATTTCAGGCAGCAGAGTGATGCTAATAATCAGTGGCACCCCACTCAGTTCTGCGCTGCCTGTTACAGAGACATTTCATGGTGTTAAATTCCTTTCTCTTGTTGCTGTTGCCTGCAGAAGCCAAACTGAGCTAACACTCTTTGTGGCTGTTAGTGTAACATGGAAAAATTCAGATTTGTTATGACATAATATTTATCGTTTTGTGACATGCAGGATATATAGATTACCCATACAGATCTTTTAGTTGCATATTGCTGTATCTAAGCACCACACTGCAAAGAATTAAACATTTTAGGAAAGTTTTGGTATTATAAAAACAGGTTTTGGCTTCACCATTTTAAATCTTTCTCCTGTAGAAGTTAATCAAGAGGCTTAAAAGCATCCCAGTAGTCTTTTTGACACTGTGTTTGCACCAGAGGATAGTATACAGTGAGTACACTCTTCAGGCACAAAATGATACATCCATTCCTATCCTAAAAAAAAATTAAAATGTTTCTAAAAATAAAATCTCTTTCTTTTCCTTTGTCAGGATAATCTTTAACTGAGTAAACAAAACCACAAAAGGAAAATAAAGAGAAATCCTAGGCAAGGCATCAAGAAAAAGCATTGTGATGGGCCAGCTTTAGGTCTGCAACTTAAAAGGCAATTTCTTTAGATCTTTTGCATTGAAGGGACTGCAGTTCTATTTACTGAGGGATCAGTGGCGGGCATTTGTGAATCAGTATGAATTGAAGCCTGAAGCAGCATTGCTTCATTGCTGGTATGGGTGTCTATAGAAACAGATGTAAAAAGAAAAAGGAAGAAAAGGCTAATATAGTATGATGTTCAAAGACTATCCAGTAAGAGATGTTCTCGTTCAGCCCTGACCTTTTCTGAAAACCTGGGCTGGCATGAGCCAGGGAAGATTGCGCTGTGACTGTACAACTGGGGTCTGTCACAGGGATTACTTCTTACTCCCTGGGTGCACAAAATGAAGCACTGAAATTGCTTATATTTTGATGCCTAAATAAAAGCTGTCTGATTTTTTAAGGTGCAAGGGGGACTTATGTAACACTCCGTTTACCTTAGCACATCTGGAAATCAGGCTAGCGTTTGAGATCACCAGCACAGTTCATTCTTACTTAACTACTGTGTTTTAAGCTACCACATCAACTGGAGTTATGTCTTAAGAGCATCACCCTCCCCTGCAGATCATATCCTTGACTGTTATTGTTTTCCTCCCTGATTATCATCTAAGAAATGTGGGGGGTTTGTTAGTAAAATGAGCCAGCAGAATTGATTTTTAGAATTTGTCTGCACTTCTCCACTGCAAAAGAAAAAGACAAGAAGTAAAACTTGTGAGAGAGCTCAAGCACCATTTCTAAAATCCCTTGCAATTTTGCTTTGCTGTACTTCCACCCCGAGCTGGTTGCACACACTGCTTGATGCAGTCTTGGAAAAACACCTGCTCTGCCAGAGAGAGATTTATCCTGTCTTAAAGCAGGGGCTTGAGACACACAGGGCAGGTCATGGTCCAGTGGCGCCCAGTTCTTCCACTGACTGTGGAGGACAACTGCAGACAGTGCAGGTGCTGAACCTTCAAGAGGTTCAAGTAAGGTGAGACGCCCCCACCTCTAGGACTGCCAGCCCCCCTGAAGATCGGTGGCTCACAATAGCTTTTTGCCCTGAATCCTTCACTGAATTTTGCATACAGGGGCCTGCCTGGCTTGTAACGTCCTGGGTGGGTTTTATCAGAGGGTTTAATTTAGTTTGGAAGGATTTCAGGAAGTCTCTGGTCCAACCCCTGCCCCAAGCAGGGCCAGCTCTGGGATCAGACTGGGCTGCTCAGGGCTTTGCTCAGGTAGGTCTTGAAAACCAAGGATGGACCCTGCACAACCTCACTGGTCAATGGCTTAACCCAGCAAAAGATGGCCAAGGGCCGGAGGGAAGGGGGTGAGGGGGTGTAGGGAGTGCCCTGAAGTCTGTGGGCAGCACCTGGAAGCCGTCTGCAGCAGGGAGCAGAGGCTTGGGAGAAGGAGCCTGAAGGAGAAAATTGTATTGCAGGGTATGCTGCCATGAGAAGGTTATTCCTAAGAGAGCAATTGTCTCACTACTGCTTTAATGTCTGTTTTGTGGGAGAATTCCCTTGTTTTCTCAGGTGAAGGGTGTCCATGGAGAATCCAGGACCAGGATCCAGGGAAAACCCTGAGACCAGGCACAGAGGGCAGCTGGTGGAAAGAAATCGATCCCAATGGGTGGATGGGGCATTGTGGGATCATTATGAGGTGGTCCCAGTTTCAGTGTGTTCAGTATGGATCTCAAGGCCTGACACTGTGCTGCAACTGAGTATCAGATGGCAGAGTTTATCGATGTTTAAATCAGGTTTTCACATAATCAGAATGTACGCCCTTGTGTTTACAGATGTAGCTCAGAAATAGCCTGGTTTTTACGATACCTGTGTAATCTGTAAAAAAAAAATATCTCAGAACACATTCACAGTATATCTGGAAATATCTTACCATGTGGTACAGGAAAGCTCTTTTACAACTAATGAGACTAATGTGCCATGCACAGAAAAGCTCATGAATTTTGCCCTGGTTTTCTTTTTGACATTATTTACTATTGTCATTTATCTGGTTTTCTCTTTGACATTATTTACTACTGTCGTTTATCTGCTTTTTTAAGACCATTGTAGTTTTCTTCTGCTCTTTTAAGATCACCACTGCTCAGGACAGGGAACTGGTTTACAATTTGTGGACAGCCTGTATATTTAAGAGGTCTGTGGAAACCGGGAACTTCCCACTTACACTGCTGGATCCTCCAGGATTAAAGACTGCATCCGTTTTGTATTCACTCAGAACAAAATGCCCAGCAGCACCAGTTTATGCATAAACGCTGGAGATGTCAAAAACATAGTAGGTCAATTTGTCCACTCCCTCTCACAGCCTCATCCCTCCGGAATACCTTTTTCTTCGTGCTTTGTCCTGTCTAGTCCTAGCAAGTGATGGGACTTCTGCTGTGGGATTTACACTGTAGATTAATGAGCTGCAAAACTTCACATATGTTTAAATCATTGTACTTGCTCCCCCCCGTTTATATCTCCGTTGTCAATAAGGCGGTGGAGAGGCTAGCGCCAATCCATTTATCAAGTCACCTTACCGGCGAGATGCGGCTCGACTTAGCGTCTGACATGATAATAAACATCAAAGCCTTAGCACCTGATGTTAGCACAAGGTGCCTTTCCTCTCGAAACATCTGGTCCCCTGATAAATTGTTACACTCGCCACCGCTTGCCGCACCGCCGTTCCCCAGATCACGGGAGAGCCCTGCCCGGTGCGTGCTGCTACGGGTCTGTTCTCAAGTTGTTGCGGCGCGCTGGCCGTATGATGACAATTAGAAGCAGTTAGTGCGCAGATGAGGCTCGCGAGTGGCAGGTGGCGGGAATGGGGCTCAATTAACTAACATGCACAAAATCCTTTGCTAATGAGGCTGGGCCACCCCAGATGAGCAGGAAAGCATGTGTCGCTGACAGCAACAGAGGATTTGAAACTGAGAGGGAGAGAAACCGGTCAACAGGTATCATCGGCGAGCGAATAAGCCTTTCCAGCTCGCCGCAGTCAGATTAAGTGATGGGTTTAAGTCTGCGCGCTGAAAGTCAGCGAAGGAGATAGCTGTTTGCTGGAGAGCTGGGAAGAATTTAATTTCCCCTGTCTCTGAATTGGCTGCCGCCTTTTCTTTTCCCTGTGTCCTCCCTATTAACCTGCTCTGTTGTGAGAGCTGTGGCAACGATTACAGTGCAATGTAAACTTAAATATCACCCCTCTGTATCGCCAAAATACTGATATGAAAGGCAATGGAGGTCAAAAAAATAATTAGTTTGCTGGGCTTTCAAATTAGATAATTTTAAAACAATGCAAAAGCTGTGTTTGGGTTGTGTAACTTAAGCCACTGGCTGGTTTACAAGGTACATTCTATTATTTTTCATCTTGCTATGTTAAGCAGCAGTTTGCAGTCAGAGAAGACAATCATAGATAACCCCATAAAAGATGTTTAGTTTTAGCAGGTCATAAGTCAGCATTTTTCTTTGGACTGAAACTTACTGTGGAAGCTGTCCCTGTGACCATGACACCACTTCTAATCCAAGTCTCCAAATGCTGCCTCCTGTATCACTGTTCATTTTAAAATGGTTTGCAAGGGGATCTGTAGCTGTGAATATTTTTGTGTTGTGTTGCGTACAGTATCTAAAATTCTGCAGTACAGAATTTTCTGCTAAACTTTTGTTTGCCCCAGCAATGTTTTTAAAGTAGAGGGCATTTTTTATTTGAGTGCTATGGGCAGTGTATAGTGACTTGTTTTCCAAATGTATCCACAATGTGAATGAACCCGAGACCACACAGACCTGTCAGATTCAGTGTGATGGACTGATCAGAAGTCCCAAGAAAACGTAGTACTCCATACCTAGAAGCAATGAGATGAAGCCCAAATGAAGCACAGTCCAGACCGTGAACACCCCTGGAGTCCTTGACAGTATTTCAGTACATAGGCGGTTGTATCTCTTTCTCTAACTGTATGCTTTCAAATGACACAGTGTGATGAGGCTTGAAGAAAGAAGAACTCTCTTTAAACTCTTTCATTGGAGCAAGTTAAAAGGGAAAAATTCGCTCCTATGCTTGAAGTTGTAACAGAATTTTACCTAATTCACATAATTCTGAAAAAAAATCCGTTTCCTCAGAAGGTCTGGCAGGATTTCTAATACATTTTACACTCCATGTTAGTACAGTTTGTACCAGTTTTACCTGAGTATGCTTTGCCTTGATTGCAAAGCATCCCTTGCATCAGACAGAAATACCCCATAGGTTTCTATATTGTCCAGCCCTAGCAGAAAGTTGTGATTATTATAATCCCATTGGAAATACCAGCTTTGTAAGTGCCTATAAGTTGCTTTGAACAAAATCTTCCATGTTTTGTTTCTGACTTCCATCTCCCCAGCCTCCACACAGATACTTCACACTGTTGAGCTATTAAGAGCTGAACAGCTTCTTCAATCAGTCTCCTGACAAGTGGCACATGGTTTTTTTACTGGGAGATAACAGTTAAAGCTTGTATGTCCCTCGGTCAATGGCTGTTACTCTTTACATGGCATGCCATTAAATTGTCTTGTGTGGTGAGCTGACTCAGTGTAAAACCAAATATTTCCTCATGACTTGAGGGGATTCTGCACTCTGGAGTATTTTTGACTCAAAAGCCCTTAAGCACTTTTGTTTGTGTGAGGGTTTCATAGACATGTTAACCTTAGTGTCCCAAGTAGGCGTTAGAGTAACCAACTTACCCTTGTAAATGGAAGTGGGGGAGCAGACTCATCGGACCTATTATTTTCTTTCCTGCCCCAAAGTCGTGTTTGCTGTTTCTGTGGATTTCAGAGCAGCTGCTCTGTGGGACCCATTTCTGCACAGGGTGGCACGCGCGGTAGGGTCATTTGTAAATGTGTACCCACTTAAAACAAAATGCTGGACATGTGAGGACAATGGATGAATATGCAGCTCTTCTGTAAATGGTAACTTACTATGAGGAAATGAGAGAGAAATACTTTAAAGACTTTTTATATTATGCGGACAAATAAAGGCGATGTATTGATTTTTCCAACCCACCTGTAGGACCTGTTGCAAACAGATCATCAGAGACTTCACTTATTTTCTGGAAAATGAAATTATATAGAATGGTTTTGAAATAAAAACCCTGGTTCAAGACTCCCTAAGTTTTAGATAATCCCAGTATAAAGTAATGTCTTTGGCCCTAACTTTAGGAGAAAACGGTACTCCTTGATCGACATGTCCTATCTTACCTTTCACCCAAGACCAAAGAGAGTATTTTGGTTCAGTTTAAAATTAAAATAATGAAGTAACTGTGGGAAAATACTGGTGGATAGACATTGCTGACTGCTGCTTTTGAGAAGTAGAGGGAAAGACTCTGAAAGGGAAAACTCCCGCATGGAAACTTTATCACACGTTAGTACTTGACGGGGCAGCTACCTACTGTGTAGGCCCCCGCATAACAAGGACAGTGATGGAGAGCTTTTGTCTGGCTTCAAACAAAGCTTGCTCAGCTGGCAGAAAAGGGGGTATTTCGTACAGACAGCCACTGGGGCAAGGGAAATACATTGGAGGGGAAACAAGGCTGAAAAAAAAAATCGGAAAGAACAGGTTCCAGAATGAGCGGGACGAGCAGATGTCAAGCAAGGAGACAAAAGGGAAAAAAACCCTCAAAGTTGGCGTGTGAGTAGCGGTACTGGACTGTCACAGGAGCACAGGGCTGTCGACTTGGTGGTGGAGGTGGCTGGTGGCTGCTCCGCTGAAGGCTGCCTAGAAGAAAAGCTTGCTGTGTGGAAGAGGGCTTGGGGCATGCAGTGCCAAATAATCCAGCTCCTCTCCTCAAGGAATAAAGGCTGGAGGGAGATGACCCACTAAATGACATCCTTTGCCAGGCACAAATAATTGATGCAGGAAGAAGTAATATCATACACCAGTACTGTAAAGGAGCCTTCTCAAAGGAAGTGGGTAATAGAGAGCAGATAATTGCAATGTATCACAATATAACACAGTACCATATACTGAAGTGTCTATACGTGCACTTAATTTCATCCCAAACAGTTCAGAGTTTGCAAATCACCCCTGTGAGGGTTTAGCTGCGCACCTTCCATTTGCACGAACAGACCAGTGTCTGCATCCTGTAGATCACTTTGCAACTCCCAGGCCTTTGATACCCTATAGTACAACCCACTGGGATAAAACAAGAATAGTCGGAAATCATAGCCCTGCCTCTGTTGGATAGGATCTGTTCCTATTTTGACACCCTAAGCTTGAACTATGGAACCTTTTCTGGAGGTCAGCATCTTCTTTACAACACGGTTTCAATGTCCTTGGTGGGTGGCATATGTGCAATGGGCCATGAGAAATGTTCATAGTGTTGAGATTAAAATAACCTTCCAGGCTAGAAGAAATATAATTCTAATTTATAACCTAATTGTGGAGATTATTAAAGCATTTCCCTCTCCACTTGCATAGATTTTATTTCTATTTTTCCTCCAACACATCCTGTTAGATAGAGTATTAAACAGAACAAGGCCACACACAATTTTAGGAGAAAAGTGGGCGTTTGGTTAAAATCACTTCTTGGAGGGAAACTTAGACAGTTCTTTTTACTGTAGAGCTATTAGCACCTGGATGGGTTACAGCATGTTTTAGGAAAGTAGAGGGAAGGGATGGAGAGAAGTGTGTACCACTAGTGTGATGGGCTAAAAAGCCAGTGGCGGAAATCAGTGTTAAAATCTCCTAATGGATAATAATCCAATAGATTATAAGGATGATAATCTTGTAGATACTAAAGAGTACCACTATATTTTAAGAAGCAGGTGCTCATTGTGCATAAGTAATAAAGATATATTGGCTGTGGTGGAGCTGTGCTGATTTACAGCAGGTCTGAGAAAGAAGTCAGAAAGCTTGAAAGTTATTTGGCAGAAAGCAAAAACCAGTGAATGGGAAGAGGCACATATTATAGTGAAGAACTTGAATAAACAACTGTGTGCAAAGGCAGTATGAAATAAACTCGGGAGGAGGGAACCCAGAAGCTTTTATGAGAGATTGCATCTAAGAGGAAGGCAATTCTGAGAGCTTGATGTTATCTTGTGATAACAGGTTTCCATTTTGCAGCATAACCTTGTTAAATACATTCTGGGTGATGGGAACTCAGGCTTTCCATCCTCAGTGCCAGCCCCCCATATATGCAGTGGGCACTGACCTTCCTCATGGAAAAGCTTACCATCAGTAAAAGATAAAAGGATGTACACAACTACAGATTTAAACAGTAAAAGATGAGGATTTAGCCATCCCTTCCCCATTGCTTCCTTTACTTTGGAGAATTGAATACCACCTCATGAAAACTGTGATGGTAAAGCATTTGCTTTTGGAGACCTTGATTGTAGGTGAGTGGGAAAAAAGAGTTACATGAGCGAAGCTTACACATCCAACACTCCGGAAAAAACAAACAAACCAAAAAAAAAAAAGTAAAATTTATGGTTGCTTCTGTGCAATGAAAAATCAATTCACAGAAAGTTTAGGCTCAACTGCACTTCGCGCCTGCGAATGAGCTGTCAAATTATCTTAGTAGGAAGCTGCACCGAGGTATTGTCCTTAATTGCTCTGATAATGCTCCGTTTTGACAGCTGCAATACCTGGTTCAACATGGCTGCTAACAAAAAAGTCAACCATTAAGTATGTTTTCTTAAACAGTGACTGATAAGTTGTTATCTTTCAGCATCTCCAGCTAATTAGACATCACGAGTCAAAGTTAATTTGGTGGAAAACATTTCTCGACTTAATGACATTTATGGGCAATTAGGCACGTTGCAGAAAGGAATACACATTTACATTTCAGCCTATTTCCAGTGCTTAACAAGAACCCACCTCTTTCTCCACTGGAGATTTCTCATTCTCTGAGGAATACCTTCGATGCAGACACCACAGGTCCTCTTGTTTTTCTGGAAACCAGCAATTGCTTGCATGAAACAAGCTACCACACAGTAATGAGACACACACAGAGATAAAATTAGGTGCAATAAAAGCATTTACACTGTTTAGGCTCCTGTCTTGTCATGGAGAGAATTGTGCTTAACTCCACAGTAGTAGTATATTGACTGTCTCTGAGAAATGTTCATAGTCTTAAAGCCTTTACGTGAAGTTTGACAGAGGATTTGGAAAAGCAACACATGAACTTTTAACCTGTCCCATGCTTACTGAAGGAGAAGACAAAATGTAATTTGTTTTTTTCTAGTTGCTGTGGGCTGAGGAAGCCGGGGAAGGAAATGAGTAGTGGTCCTTGCTAGTTATGGGGGGGTACGGGCACCCATGTGCCCCCCTCTTGCCCTCAGGCAAGGACCTGGCAGAATCTGTGAGGCGCTGCCGGGCTGGCACCTCCTGGCATGGGCAGGGGGCTGGCTTTTGCCTCCGTCGCTCAGCAGAAAGCACCCTTTTGAGACCACTGCCTGCTTCTGATTTTCACAAAAACTTGCGAAAACGTAGAATCTGCGTGTAGTGCCAGTGTCATGTTTGGCTGAAATTGGTCGATAGCTCCAAAGGCCACGTGGGCCGACAAATTCTGGTTATAACATCCCTTTTCCTCGGGAGTTCAGGCTAAACTGCAAATGAAAGGCAGGCTGAGCGTGCAAGGATGTCCGTCAGTTTTGCTGTGCCTGGATGAGTCGGTTGCTCTGGACCCAGCCCTGATGGGCCCGAGAGCTGAGGCCACAACTATAGAGACAGACAAGCTAAGTCTTACATCTTTCTACTGGAGCAAGAAGCACCTCCAGGGCAAGCTGGAGGGCCACTGAAGCAAAACGTTTGGCAAAACTGTTTGACGAAGTCAGCGTGGGCAGATACAGGTGAAAGTACAGTCTTCTAAGTGCTCCCTGCAGCTTCTGACAAATAACACCTGCAGGGAACAAACTGAGGGTTTCTGGGGTCTTACACATCAGGATTAAGGTCTAGGCCCATTTTTGCTGGGCCCAGACTTTTGCTTTGCAACCGTATTGGTTTTAGAGTGTGCATTGACTGAACAAGAGGAATTATGCTATATGGCATCTACAGCCAAATGGTGCAATTGTCTGTCTTGGTGCTACTGCCTGGAAAATTAATTTATTTTAAACTAGATACTTGCAATGGCAAGCAAATGTCATACCAGGTTTTCATCTCCATCATATTTAGATAGGATATCTCTTTCTTTATTCTTTTCTTTACATTTTTCCCCCACGATCAACATTTACGCAGTCGATGGTGGCACTTACGAAACGCACAGTGATGTTAACCAGTGACCTTCAGGAAGGGAAGCGAGGACCCGTGTCATTCAGCGGGTGTAGAGGTGCGTGGTCCCAGCAGATGAGGGGTAGCTCCCACCCTGGCACTGGGGGGGGGGGGGGGGGTTTGTGTTTGGCCCCGCGAGCAGGGAATCCACTTCAGAGCGGAGGCGGGCATCTGCGGTATCTGCCGTCGTGATCCATTTGCTCAGCTTGCTCTACAATTCAATGTATGCAAATAAGTAGCCTGGCATTTGTTATACATGAAAGTAGCACACTTTACGCGACCAGGCTTTATTTACGGGAGCCGAGTATTAAAATTGTAAATGCCACCGACAATTACTGCCGTAATGACTCGGCCCCTCGGCACCGTCCCTTCAGGACGCTGAACTATTTCTCCTTTCAATTAGCGTCCACGCGGCAGACCCCCGCTGCAGGGGAACTGCCTGTCTGGCCGGGCAGGGGGGACGCGCCGGCCGCCTGCCTTACCCCGGCAGGGGCGGCACCGCTGCCCCCGCACCGACGCCCCCCCCGAGCCCGCGCCGAGCCCGCCGGCCGAGGCGGGGGGGGCCCCGCCGGCCCTTCCCGCCCCGCAGCGCGGCGCGGCCCGCCTCTCCCCCGCGGGGCCGGCAGGCGGCGCTGCGGCGCGGGCGCGGGACGCTGCGCGGCGGCCCCTCCCGCCCCGCCCCGCCCCGCCCCGCCCTTCCCCTGCCCGCGCTGTGTCGGGGGCTTCAAGGAGGCGGGGGGCTTCAAGGAGGCGGGGGGCTCCTGGCTGCCCGGCCTGGCGGAGAGGAGCCGACCCCTCCGCTTGCCGATGAGGCGTCCTGGCGTTCCCAACCACTGCCCCAGGCAAGGTGCTGGCGGGGGCGAGGGGCAGGCCCTTCAGACCTAGAGCTCCCCGTGGGGCACGGGGGCTCCCGAATCCATCCTGAGCTGCGCCGGGGAAGCAAGCTGTAGTAGCCGCGACTCTTTCTCGAGAACGACAGTTCTTGACGCCCATCGCATCATCGCATGGCGGTGCGGACACCACCTTTGGTAGCCGCGGCTAAAGACCAAGTGGGTTTTTCACTCGGTTACTCGGTTCGCTGTTGGGTCGTGGCCTAAGGTATTATTCCACAACGTAGGAATTTCCAGGAATGCCCTGAAGTCTCTCCTCCTGCTTACTCCTTTGTCTGCTTCCAAATCGTAGAGGCACCAGGGTGTCGGTCAGGATAACAGAGGGCTTCCCAAAACATTGCTCGAAGCTGCAGGGTGCTGTGCTGCTGCCTCTGTCCTCCTGCCAGCGCACCTCAGGCTCTCCTCTTTCCTTCAGCCCACGTCTCTTTCGGCATTTACCTTTTAGCTGTTCCCTGCGATGTGTTCCCCTCCGCTCCTGCAGCACGTTCCTCAGGCTGCGGGCATTGCCCAGGATGTGCGAGTGAGGCACCAAGTCGGGGTGCTGGGTAGTGACCCTCTGACAAAGGGGGACTTCTATTAAACAAAACGGGGCTGGACTGGGCCCTCCAGCAGCTCTGTACGCTCCAGCCAACCTTTCCTGGGCTGTTGCTCCCACACATCTCAGAGGCCTGTTTGATGTCAGCATCACTGAAAGAGAGAAGCCATATGGAGAAAAAGGTTTTGTGTGTCCTCTTTTGTACCCCAAGGAATTAATCCATTGGGAGTCAAAGAGAATAAACACAACACTCTATAACTTGAGAACAAAACGCAGAACTTGTTGCTTAATGCTATCTTTTCCATACACTGTTCAGGAGGGAAGAGGGGATAAAGTCCATTCCTGCCAGGGACATTTTACCATGTCGCAGCGCAAGTAAGCAAAAGGGTTATGCAGACAAAGCATAACCAGCAATGGGTAAAGTATCCAGTAATGGATGGATGTTCACAAACAGGCATCAAATTTTGGCTTGCTGCATGATCCTGGGTGAGGCATTGAATCCTGCACTCTTTCTGCCTCTCTTTTCCATCTGTAAAATGGAAACAAGAATTCAGACAGTCAGTGTAAGCATAAATTCTGTTGGGTTTGGAGAGTGCCCATGTACTCCTGTAACTGGGGTTGGTTAACTTGGTAGGTGTATTACTTATTTGTGGGCTTCATGTGATTTTGGCTGCACACAGACGCCAGGGGGGATAGGCTTGTTTTCCAAACCTGGGTAGCTGACAAAGGACCCACATCCCAGGCACGAGAGCTGCATCCTGAGCTTTATGTTGGGAGGGCAAGAAAGGTGTTGCAGGAAAGCTCCAGCCACTGTGGCAGCGAATGCTGGGAAAGTAAACCGGACAAAGGGAAGGTAGGATTTCTTCCCAGGGGTAGTTCTGATTTGTCACTGGCAGTGAAAAAGTTAAAACTCATAGGGTTATTCATGAATTCCGCTTTTTAAAAACATGTCCCATTAAAATGCAGATTTAGTCTTCCATTTGCAAAGAACATAGTTATTTCAAATTCTGTATGGGAATCCTTTTTGTATTTGTATCTTTTGGGTAGAAAGTCCAGCTGCCTCTTGTGAGATTGCACATATCTCTTCAGATGTCAACAAATCATTGAAAAGTGTCAGAAAGGGGGAAATGAAAGATAATTATTCAAACCATGGAGAGCTACTTTGAAAGTGAATAGAATCTGTCAGATAGTCTTTTGAGAACAGCAGTTGGCTGCTTCTATTGGATATATTAAATGGACATATCTAGAGGCAAGTAATGCTGTTTTAGATTCGGATCAGTTTAAGTTGGAGGATTTTTCTGGTGGAGGTAGCTGAAACCACCAGAAATTATTGAGGGGAAATTAGTTGGGAAGGTGTTATATGCAGTTATGGTGACATATTAAAAGAAATAGAAAGCTCTGTAAATAAAATGCACGCTTTTTCAGCTAGAGAAACAGAAGCTTTACATATTTGTCTATTATATTTTGAAACTGTAGTGGGATTAAGGACAAGGAGGATTTAACCAAATGGAAATAAGTAAGTTGGTGGCAGTGTAAAGGGGCATAGTTCTGAAAGAAACGTATCACAAAGAGCTTGGTGAAATCACCATTATATCTAACTAGCACAATATTATTGAAAATTTGCTTAGACCACTCCTTGCTCTTATGAGCAGCCTGACAATGCTGGCCCCTGGTGCTGCAATACTTGCCCCTGCGAGTAACTTTCTGGATGTCCATTGGGATCTCCCACATCTAAAGTCTGCAAGCAGACCAGAAATTTATCTCCTTTTGTTCCCTGAGAAAGTCAAAATAGGTGATATTTCATAAGGAACAGAGTACAGCTCAGCAAAAGTCTGTCTGAAAATGCTGTAAATGTTTGCTACTGTATCTCCCAGGAAAGATGTTGATGTTTTTACTGTAATGCTCCACTAACAGCGAGCATCCAACAGGTATTCTGGACTATCAGTGAGTGCAGTGGTGCAGGCTAATGAGTGAGAGGCCATCTGCGTGAGTTCTGTGATTTAACGACATCGATCCAAATTTGCATGGTGCAACTACTGCAGGTACAGAAGTCTTGGAGCAAATAAAAGGTGTGGAAAGAGATACTAAAGGTGAATGAGAAATACATGCAGGTTGGAAGCTGCAGCCAACATCTTTCAAGTTTATTTCCTTCAAGTTGTTTGTTAATTTTTTTTCTCTCCTTTTTCATAGGGCTGTCTACGTTGTGCTTCTCTTGATTGCACCAGCCCATGCTAGGTTGTATGTAAATGGCAGAAAAACCTACAGCAGCATTACATTACCTGTGCTTTTGTAGTACTTAATCCTCTGGAGAGGAAGAGAGACTGTGAAGCAGGAGTGTCTGCCCCAGGCTGGGAATGGCTGGTGCTCCTGTGTGTTTTTTTCCACTCCAGTCGTTCTTTCTCTCGTGTGGCACAGAAACATTTTACCCATGTCCTGCAGCCCCAGAGGGACTGCCAGTTCTGGCACATCATAACAGCAGCACACAATTCTGCTGTCTAGCATGAGATAGGTGCTCCCTGTCTCAGCCTCCATTTCTACCTTCCTACAGCAATTTAGCTTTCAGCTTTTGCCTCTTAAAAACCGGATTACAGAATGAGCACACCTGGAAGCCCATCCCATGCACAGGTGCTTTATCATAAGCACAATGGCTCCTGTTGTCTACCAGATGTTTTAAAATCCCTCCTGTTACAAGCCATCCCATCAGGTCAGGTCTCACTGCCTAACATATGAACCAGGACATGATTGTGTCAAGACCAAGATACTCCAGACCACCTAATGGAAAATCTAACCAAAGTTTTCAAAGTAGTAATGTTTTTTGCAAGCCTTGACCATAAGTCGCGAAACTAGATCTCATTAAAAAGTTTTCTTTAGCCTTTTTTAACTGAACTGAATTTCCAAAGTTGTCCAGCAAGAGCAAATTGAAAGTCTATGTTTACATTCAATGTAATCTGATCAGCATATCGCCTCCAAAAAAGCACAGATGAAAGGACATTTTTTGCAACACCTGGGCCATTTACAGATGTGCCCAAGCAAAAAGCTGAGGTCCAGATCTCAGCTCCTCCAAAAGCCAGGAAAGACCAATGATGGGGTCTGGGTTCATGCCACTGCAGATGCTAAGGGTAGCCCTTGGAGAACCTGAAAACTCTCATATCTCTTGGGTGCAGGGAGATTGATAATTTTGGTTCAAGTCCTTCTCCTTTTATACTGTCCTTTTTCTGATCCACACAGGTAAAAATGACTTTAGCTTCCAGATTTCAATACACACCACCAGATGCACACATAGCTGGTGTGGATTTTGCAATAGGAATTTGTTGGCTGAGTGAGAGTTACCCTCTTTCAATGTTGTGATGTTGTTATTTTTAGCAAAGGAACCTTGCAAATGAGCAGAAATAGACTCCGGAGTCCTCAATATTACCTTTGTTTTCACCCTCCCCTTACCTGCAGGAAACATGGGAGACTAGAGGGTCAAACTGTCCATTTCCTTGCCCTGTGGGAAAAACCCAACAGTTTACGTACAAGGGAGCAGAAGTGTTCAGGTAGTGGGCCACAAAGTACCTACAGCGTGCAGTATTTCTCGGTTTCCTGCATTTTCTCCATAGGCTGAGTCTTCTGGGACCCTGCTAAAGAGCCTTTTTGTTAGCCCCTGCCCACTCTAGGCCCTGCAGCAACCTGCATGGTCAACTCCAGCCCCTTTCCATTGGAGAATTGCCTACACAAAAATGGGAGCAACTTAGGTATTGTTTCGCTTGAATTTCTGCTGTGCTGACAAGCACTTTCTCAAAGTTGTAGGCAACAACAGCCACTTCTTAAAATACCCTTTTTAGGGAAGGAGACGAATTAGGGGTGACCTAAGTATGTTCTCTAGTAGATGAATCCCCAGCCCTGCCCTCTGCGGGCTGGGGCCGGGTTCCTGGTGCCATGCAGTGGCTCCACCAGCCTCCCCTTTAGTTCCTTCCCAGACGGGCACGGGGAGCAGTGAGACCCGTGGAGAGCATTGGGCATCTTCATGAGGGACTCCTCTCCCCCAGCTTTCTCCCATCTCCCTGGGGAACCTGTTGTGGGGTGAGATGCATCTTCTCTCTTTGGCAGTCAAGGGAGCTGCGGTGGGTTGGGGCACCCAGCCCTTACACATCTGAAGCCAGCTGTGATGGATCCTGCCGCTCTTATTCTTAACACTGAGTGGCTGGAGTTGCAATTTGGGAGAGAGGTATCTCCATCCCAACTGCTCATTATTGTACAGGAGAGGCAAATTTTACCCTTCCCCTTTCTGTGCTTTCTCTGTTTGTATGCAGATAGCGTGCCAATAGCTGGCTAAATCAGCCCACAGTGCACATCTTTCCCTGCCCCGACCGGGAGAGCTGCTGCCTGCTTTGCCCCCATTCTGTGGCTGGAAGCTCGTGGCAGTGAGGACTGGGAAGGAGAAGGTGCTTCTCCTTTTTTAATTTATTTTCTTTCTTATTCTATTCCACTATCTAAAAACATAATTGAACTTCAGTGCAAAGTCATGGCTGATTTTCCCTTTCGGTTATCTCACTATTACTCTACCAAGGTAATAGGAGTTACTGCAGATTTAGGCTAACGTACAGAGGAGGAGAAGCAGGGCTCGAATCAATCCAGTGTTACAGTTCAAAGGGATTAAAATGAGAGAGAGAAAGGGAAGAGCTGAAATGAAAGAAGTTTGAAAGAAACAAAAAAATTGTTGTCTTTGGGGAGCTATGTACTTTCTCCAGGGAGTTTTCCTACTAGATAATCTTTGAAATGGTGGAACAAGGTATTTAAATCTCTGTTTCAGTACAGGAAAAGGAAGAAGAAAGTAAAGAGCCAGCAAAAGGAAAAGGTGCCTTTTTTCTGGCAAAGCAATCTACCTCTTTCTTAAAAAAAAACAAAACCAAAATGAACTTGCTATATCCTACTGATAATTATGCCTTCAGCAAATGGTCTTTTAAATTCAAATGTATTTTTCTGCTGAGAAGCCAACACTTGGCCTTGAATAACCTTATTCTTTCAATCTGATAAAGTTGGTTTTTCTGTGCATGCATATATATATATATAAAAAGTTGTTGTGTTTGGGATGTATTCAAATGTTTGCTTTTTAGTGGGAACTGTGTCCTTGCTTGTGTAGGTCAATGGACCCAACACCACGAAAGCATCAATGAGAGCTCCCTGCTGGTCCCAGATTGGTGGCGCTGGCACTGTGCCCCAGGACCAAAGCTTCTGCAGTATTTTTCAGGATACTTTTACAGGCTTCAAGGAAGCCTGCAGGATTTTTAATGCCAGGTGTTGTGTGGCTAAGAGGCCTGGGTCTGGAAACCTACGTGGGTAACAGAAGTGCCATGCCAAAAATGCGGCACCTTTTAATGATCTGTGTAGGAGAAGTTTAATCCTTTGGGTGTGAGGTTTATAATTCCACAGCAGATTAAGAGCCTTTGCCATTGAAAACTCTATGTTGGTGACTGATTTTTTTTTTATCTAACCTGGATTTGGGCCTGCAAACTGTATTTTCATATGAAAAGATAGAGTTAGGGTATTCAGGTGTTCAAGCTAAGCATGCTAATACAAAGACAGTTTATGCCTGAGGAAAAAAAAAAGTGAGTAAAAAGAGTTTCTGCTAAATTGAAAAGAGTTTTGAATTGGTCCCGAATTCAGTTCCAAAGAGCCAAGATAAAACTGGGCAAGATAGTCTGCTCCTGATTTTATTTTCAGTTCAGTATAATTACAGTTCTGATGCTATGAATTAGCTGCAAAGAAAAGCCTGCTTGACCTGTGCGAGGAGAGTATGCTCTTCCAGACAGGTGCTATCGCTGTTAGAAAAAAAGAGCCTTTTTGTGCCTAGTACAAGGCTTGCTTTCCTTTCTGGAAACCCCAAATTTATCAAAGTTATTACAGTGAAGTAATTCACTGGCAAAGGTCCCCTCTCCATTTCTATCCTCTCTGACCACCTTTTGCTTTTAATGCCTGTAAACCCATGGGGCTGATCCTGCCCCCGTGCCGGCAGTGCCCCAGCAAGAGGAACAGCAGCCAGCACTTGTGTAAGGCCGAAGGGACGTGCATGCCTGCTAGCACGCACCGCTGCAACGATACCCTTCAGACTGCCTGCCTGTCAGAGCATCTTCCAGCCAAGCAGACATTCAGCTTAATAAAATGGGCGTTCGGCTTGTGTTAATCATTCAGGTTACTGTGGAGCATTCCCACAAAGTCTGTAAATATCCACACATCGGTAGCATTGTCCCTGTAAAAGGATTAACCTCTTTAATTAGATCTATCATCCCCTTTTACGAACGTTTCTCTGAGAGATATAGTGGTAGGAGTGCCGTACCGGCGAAGATAAATTGCCTCCTTTGAGAGAGCGACGTTTCTGCCATTGAGATGGGCCCTTTGCCGGGGTCCTTGTTTTGCCCCATGAAGCCGCCATTCAGGTACAGCGGGGCTGAGGGTGCCTTGTTCAAGCTCAGAAACTATTTGTGAGGCTGTGGCAGACTTGGACTTTCCAACTGGCACTGAGGAGAAAGAGACGCTTGTTTCCCCGCTATCGGAGGGGGAAAAAAAAAGAAGGGCGCCAGTGCAGGTGGTGCTCCATCAGTAAAATGCTGTTGGAAGAAAAGCTTGCAGGTGCTGGCTCTGAAAATGGACGGGTGCTTCCTGGGCCCGGGGCGAGCTGAAGAGGACTGCCAAGGCCAGACAGAACCGCTCTGTTGCCTTAAGAGTGCATAAAAAAAGATGTTTCAATGCTGTCGTCGGATCTGGGTGGTTTGCCATGGAGGACAAAAAGTCTCCTGTAAAATTGGATTTAAATAGTCCTATCTCACTTGTGCTCTGGGTGACCAGATTCAATTGTGCCGGTGTCCCCTCTGCAGTATGATATCATAGCTTCAGAGGAAGGCTTTATTTAGAGGTCACATTAGTTTGTCCTGTGGATGTAATCATTTTTTGTGTCACGGACAATGTTTTACTGTGAAGATATGGGCCAGATGGCTCAGCCACTTGCAGTCCGGAGTTAAACAGGCTCTTTATTGTGGGTGAATAAACAGAACCTATTGTCCCCTGCTCGTGAAACTCTAGTGTCCACCGCCGGGTAAAGATGAAGTATGAAATTTTCACGGCTGAGGGAAGAATATGTAAAACAACAAGTAAAAGGGGTGTAAGCTTCCAAAACATATCCTCATTGTCCCTTCTGTTTTTTTTCTCTCAGTAAATGTCCGTGAGGTATTTCCATGCCTTGCCATTGTCTGATGTTGCTAAGCGCTCGGGTCCCCCTCGTCCTCTGCCCCCAGCCTGGTGAGCATCTTCCACCATGACTGCCCCCACGGTGGGGCTGTGGGGCTCAGGAGCATCACCCCAGGATTTCCTGCTCCTAGCCCCCTGTACGGGTGTGGTGTCTGGGCAGGTAGACCATTGCCAAGACCGTCTCTGGTTATTTATTGTTTTATATCCCCAAAAGCTCCTCCTTGGCCCCTCTCACACACACAGAACTGGCTGGCAAGCAAGTAGAAAAAAATATACTTTCCTCCAGACCAAAGAGGTCAAATTCATTTTTCCCCCCATTTTTCCCCCCCCAGGCCCGGCATAGTAATCAGAGGGCTTTTTTCCTAAAGAAAACGTACATTTTCTGTTTAAACTCACCCCATCCATAGTTTCCTATATGGCAATGTCAGAAGTATTTCCTTCCTCTCTCTAATTGCAACCAAAGCCAACCTTGACTGGCAAGGAGAAAGTCCCTGACAGGTTTGGGTTCAGTCCAGACCTTCTCAGAGAGTCTGTCAGCCAACTGTTTGACAGTATGCAAATGTATGCAAATGGGGGGACACTGGCCGAACACCTGCAGAAAGTGTCCATCCCCACTCCCGCTATGCTCTACCTCCTCTGCACGTGGGGCTTTGAAATGCTGCTTCGTCTCCCTCTGTCAGTTTATTATGCATTCGTCAGCAGAACGTGGGGCTGGTGAAAACCGCGCTCTTTGTCCTGCCGGGCGGCAGAGCCCCATGTGGAAGGGCCAGTGCCAGGAATGGTGCGATGGCTTCCATCCAGCCCTTGTGAATCCTCCTTTCTGTCTTTTAGGACCTTCCCTTCAGCATCCCAACCCTTTTGGGGTTGCCCGTGTCAAGGAAGGCCTTCTGTTTTCCTGGGAGTAAAGACATCATGTCGGTGGAGTCTCAGCCAAACAAAAAGGCTCTTTCTTGCCAGCAGCTGGAGCGCAGTGCTGCAAGGGGCTGTGCATGCGCCGCATGAAAACCTGCGGCCGACTCCAACCGGTGAGGGAGGGAGGAAGGAAGGAAGGAGGGAAGGAAGGAAGGAGAGGCACCTTGAATAAAACAAAGTTGCTGGCCACGTACTGGCTGCCAAAGAGAAATGCCGGCTGCCGCAGCCGTCGGGAGTAGCTGTGGGTCTCCTGTGTGGCCCCGTGGAGCAGCCCCTGGAAAGCCGGGGGGTCTGGTGGGGTCTGGCAGGGGGGCTCCATGTGCATGGGGGATGCTGGGTGTTTTGCTCCCCTAAGTCTATGCAGTGGGAAGGAGAGGGAGGGAGGCATTTTGGAGTGGTCTTTAAATAGAGAAGGGCTGCAAACTCAGGAAAGTTTGGGACCTTCAGCCTAAATCCAGACCCTGGATGGGAAAATCGCTGGGTTTTGAGAACATGATGGTTGGATCAAAGATGTATATCTCACACCAGCTTCTAGTCCAAGGGAGTGTGAGCCCTTCCGAATCCTGTGTGGCAGCTTCAGTTTTAGATAGCTAAACATGCAAGCCAGCGGTGACTGGGTGATAGGTCTGAGGACTGCATGGAGACGTGGCCCTCCAGCTCCCAGAGAGCTCATTGCTGAGACCAGACCACAACCTGAAACAGCTCTGACTGCTGTTGGGGCAGCAGGTGCCTTCCTCTGATCGACAGTCTCAATTAAAAATCACTACCCTGATGCCAATGCTGGGCATTCCATGTGTATCTGTCTCTATCGTATGCAATTGTGTGGCTATAAAGTCATAACCCACCCATGGGTGCTGACCATGTGGCAAGCTGTAGATAAACAACACGTTGTGCACCTTTAGCCTAACTACACCACAGCTATGGTTAAATCAGGGCTCCCGAGCCTGCTTGGAGAGAGCTGTGCTGCGCTTTGCTCAGTAGCTTGCATTAGGTGAAGTCAAGTCATGCTGGACTTGAAACCCATGCAGTAAAATGTCAGTAAGTATTTCAGAACATGAGGCAGCATATAGACACTGCACCTGGGTGTAATGTTGAGTTTCGAGTGTCAAAGGCCTGCCTTTGGACTGCCAAAATACGAGAAACACCCCTCGGGCTTGGGATACCAGGGGTCTTGGAAATGCAGGCGGGCTTCTGCTGAAAGCCAGGTGGACTTAAAGCAGTTGGTGATTGTTCCTAAGGCTTTTTCTTTGGCTGGGGATGAATAAGAAATGGGCTGTTGTGCAGGAATGGGGATGGACAGTTAGTAGGGTGCCTACCAGAGCTCCCCTGGCACCAGCTTTGTCATCTGCCCCCCTGGAATAGGACGTGTAGAGGGACCTGCTCTAATTCTCGCTGCACCGTATGGAAATCAGTTCACGCTTTCTCCAGAGAGAGAAAATAAGTGCTCCTACTTTCTGGCTTTTTTTTTTTTTCTTCTTACACTTTGGAGCCCAAGGTAGCTGCATTTAGCAGCTTTAGTGTCCTTTCATTGCTGCTGCTTGCAGGGTTGTGGTCACTCAGGCAGCAGTAACTTTGAAAAAATGACCCGTCTACACCCAAACAATAACAGAATCCCCCTTTTTATGTTGGCAACGCCCACTGCTTTCTCTTCGCTTCAAGACTCCCCACGTAGACGCAACTGTTTGACCAGCCTTCTTCTGAACAACTTAATTAAGCAAAAGAAAAAGTGTCAGTTTCTGCCAACCTCACAAAAACAGGGCTGTGGGGGTAAAAAGGGGACTCGGCATCAGCCTGCATTCCTCAACGGGCTAACGAAGGGAGACCCTCGCTTTGCAGCACTGCCAGGCATAGCCAGGGTTATCTCAACATATTGCTTCACCCACCGTCCTGGCCGCAATGGGAGCTGGGGTGACCCATGTCCCACGGGCGCCGAGGTGCCCGGGGAAGCACCGGGCGCTTGGCATGGCCGGGGGCACATGTATGTGCTGCTTCCCATCGGAGTCAGCCAGGGGGATCAACCAGTTTTCTAAACCGCGTGAAAAGGGGAGCCCTTTTTTTCCTCTCGGGACAGGGTGTGGGCTTAGCAGACCAAACTGCTCGTGGTCCCACCACAGACAGAGGGTGGCTCTGGAGGCTCCCGAATTTCCCTACATCTGTGCTGAGAGCCTGGCGGGTGCATGTTGCACACATGCGTCTATGGCTATTGCAAAACCTCCCTTCCCTAAGCAAAAATGCCAGAAGACGATAGCACTCGTTTCTTTTCCTTCAGAGACTGGATCTGCTCCATGAGCATTGCAGCATCCTCTTCTTAGGCTGGAGAAGCTGCTCCTTACCCAGCCAGCTGCTCTCTGTCCAAGGAAAGGGATGAGGCTCTTACCACAAGTGTTTCAAGGGCCTGAGCTTTCATTGCTTTTTTCCGAGGGAAAAAAGTTGCTCTTAACTGAGGAGGGAACGATGGAGCAGAACTGTCTCCCTGAGTTATGTTCTCCCCTTCTGTCTTTATCTCCATTAAAAGAGCATAAATTCATTTTAGGCTACAGTTCTGCAAAGGTCGGGGGCTGCTCTGACTTTGCACAGTGCGCCTACTGCCTCTGAAATCAATGGGCTGGCTGTTCACCCTGCACAAGCAGAGCACGCATGTGGGTCTTTGAAGGACCACGGCTTTATCTGGAAGAGAGTTAGGCTTGGGTTGTTTCTTTTCAGATAAACACTGTGTTTTTCTTGCACGTTGTCCTATTCTCTCCCACCCCAGCCACCTCTTTTCTTTAGTTGTAGCTGGCAGGCAGGAGTCTGCGCAGTTCTCAGCAGTCCTCTTGTGCACAAACCAGACCGATCATTTTTTAAATAACAAAAACTAACAAAGCAAAACGGGTCTCCAAGCCCTTAAATGCTTTTCCATGTTTTTTCAGGCTCTTCCAGTCCTGATATACCCTCTCATTTAAGAATAAAGGAAGCCAGCCATCAGAAGTTACATTCCCAAAGCAGTGTGATATCTTGTAATGAAGGTGGTTTATCCCCTTTTGAATTCTGAGATAGGAACAAATACGGCAGATGCTGGGGCATGCTTTGCTGGGTGGGACTGCCAATGCAAGGGCAAAGCCACGCTCCAGACGTGAGCCAGCACCAGCACAAACCTCAAATGCCGTCCTCAGCTGTGGCATCTTGAGACCTGCAAAACTCCCTCACGCTGGCAGATGTACACACGCGCACATACACACACATATAAATACACACACAGAGCAACTGGCAGCGTTGTAACTGCAGTGCTTGGGATGCAGCGGCAGGCGGTGGCAGCCTGCAACCCCTGGCAAATTAAAGTGACCTTGGGGTGCAATTGCACGCTAGTTTTACCTGATTACACAGCCACAAGGTGCAGAGGGAACTTTTTTACGGTGTGCACTGGTGCAGACGAGGCCGCTGTCCTGTGGAAAGCAGTGGAGTCCTCTGGTGCGAGTTGTGTTGGCTTTTCATGGCGTTATGAGCTTAAAGCAAAGGAGCGTTTGCTCACCAGCATGCCGGCATTGCCTGTGAAATGACAACTGCTCCAATATTAAAGGGTAAAGAAGTGAGAAACCTTTTTTTGCAGCCTCTGACTGTTCCATTCTTTCGGCACAACGGTACAGGAGCGGCGGCCTTTATTGTGATTAATATCTGGGAAGCTTCTTAACAAGGCTTAGCTTGATAGGTGGCTCTTGTTGGAGGAAATTTATGGCCTGGTACTTCCTCAGTGAGACTTCCCACGTTGAATTGTTGAACATTACTGACCCTGATGCCCAACACGAGGGGGTGGGGATTTACACAGATGTCTGGTAACTGTGGAAGGTGCAAAAATCCAGAAGAACAACCTGCATTACATCCATTGGAAGCGGCTGGTTAACAGAGGTCAGGGGGAGGCCCGAGCCAGTGTGTGAGCCTCAGTGTTTTGGTGCAGTTTGTTTTTTGATTAGTGCAGTTCATGACCGGGCCATCCCACCTGAATAACAATCAGTGTGATTCACAGCGGGCCAGGAGAGGGCAGGGACGCCCGCCGCGCCGCCCATATGGAGCCCAGCCCTGGGAAGTGCAGAACCTTCCCAAACCCAGATGGTTCGGCTTGACGGCTTTGGCAAGGCACCAGCAATAACCTATGACGATATGAAATCATCAAGATCTCGACACCCCCCTCCTCTCTTTTCCCCTGCTCACCCCCCCTTCCACCTCCCTCTGACTGTATGTACAGAAACAAAGCCATATGGGAAAGGGAGCACGGCTGCAGATTAATGAACATGCATGAAACGGAGATCGGCTGCCGCTTAACGATGCAGTCATTAAAAACTAGTGTCTGTGCGCGCTTTTCTTTTTTTTTTTATTGTGTGGGTTTTTTTGTTTTTATCTGACACTATATTTACCTTCACAAAGAAAAAGGCGAGCAGATGGGAGGGCAAGGCTGGGCCACTGGTGGCAGGAGGTTGTGAGCATCAGTTCTCCCGTGCAGGCGGAGGTAAAGCGTTTGGGAGCAGCACAGGGAGCCGGTGCCTGAACCCTCACTGCTGCCGTTTCCGCTGCTTGCGGGGGAAAATTGCCACCTGCAATGACTAGTTCCCGTTAACATGGACAGGCTGGATTTCTCAGGGTAAATGAGATCACTACTATAAGCAGCAGCTGGAAAAGCCTGAGTGACACCTTAGAAATAAGTAAAATTAAGTCCTGGCTGCTGGTCGTCACTGAGCATCTTGCTGTTTTTGTGGAGGGCATGGGTGGGATGCACCTGGGAGGTGCTGGGTGCTCAGGGTGGGAAGGGCAGGTGCTGTGCTGGGTCAGCCAAGGTTTATGGGTGCCTCCACAGGAGCCTATGGACAGGATCTGGTTTGCTGCCAGCAGCTGGGAGACCCTGTGGTGGGGGACAGAGAGGAGCCTTTTGACGAGCTGGTTTCGGAAAAACATATAGACCTCAGAGCAGGGGGGCTGGTTTAATAAACCAAGTGGCTCCAGGAAAGGGGTAAGTTCTAGCTCAAAGGGTACTTGTTCAGGAGAGCGTATGAAA
This sequence comes from Haliaeetus albicilla, assembly GCF_947461875.1. NCBI lineage: Eukaryota > Metazoa > Chordata > Aves > Accipitriformes > Accipitridae > Haliaeetus > Haliaeetus albicilla. The sequence continues at coordinate 16,935,609 of NC_091488.1, forward strand.
CGGGAGGAGAGGAAGCACTGCTGAGAAGCCACCAGCCTGAAGACCTCCTGCTCTGCCTCCTTCATTCACCTGCCCCCTCCCAAAGGGCACCTCTTTCTTCCCCCCTGCTCCCTCATTGCTCTGTGCTTGAAAATTCAGGCTCCGGATATTAGCAATAAAGCTGAGACCTGTGCATAGCCTGTGTGGACTATCACTGTCCTTCAGGGTAAAGTATAACATATAAGTGGGATTTGGTTTATTATTATTCTAAAAATAATTTCTCCCCTCAAATCAATAGGAATCGTAATGCCAAGTTTCCAAACATACAAGATGAGAGATGCTCGGCCAAAGAACTAGAAGAAATCATTTACACAAATAGCTTGTACAGTGTCCTTTGAACATTGTGCTCTAAATCTTTTTAGTCTCACGAGTATTCATAGTGTTTTTCAAATAATTTGAAAGCGATTTCTTAATGAAGGCTAGAATATCCCTTTTAAACTTCTAAGTGCCGTTGTTTTTCTTTGATCACCTCTATACATTCCATATTCCAGTGCCCTTCTCTCTGCTGCATATTCATGTCCTCAGGATAATTTAAAGGCATACTTGCATGTTTGACAGTGATAAATAAAACTCATCCATCATATAGCAGAACCTCTGGGGAAAATTAAATATCCCCAGTTTCAGCGCCGTTACTGTCTGCATGATTATGAACCTGATCCAAAGCTTGTTGAACCAGTGGCAATATTTAATGAGCCAGCAGAATATTTATTCTTGGTTAAAAAGAAAGAAAACCCATACAACTTATTTTTGGCAGTTACAGACAGTGGAATGCTGCAAAACCTTACTGCTGACTGCCTGTCTTGCTAACCGAACATTGTGATTTCTTCTGGGTGCAACCTCGGTTCAGCTGCAGAAGAGGATGGATGGAGGGTCAGGTCTGTGCTCTGGCTCAGCACACTGCCCACTTTATTACTGTGAAAGGTGTGAATTTTATTTGCTTGCAGGATATAAACATTATGGTCTTGCATGCCTTTTCAGCAGCATGAAGCCATTACAGCAGCTTGCTCCACCTCGTGAAACTGTGGCTGGAAGGTCATCTGCCTCTAGGAGACCTGTGTGCTTGTCCTAGAGATGCTGCTGCTCCTCCTCAAAAATGTAAATATCAGACTATTTACCACCTGCCCTCCATGTCCCAGAAGCGATGCTGGTACCAGCCCTCACAGGAGCTCTCTGACCTGGCAAAGAGGCATTAGATCTGTATTAGAGCGGGAGAAGCAAAGGAGAAGGAAAGCTGCACCAGGCCCAAAGGTGCGCGTCAGGTTAGCGGGGATGGGGAAGCGGGCTTACCCTCGCTTCGGTTCTCCCTCGCAGGCTGGTCCATCTGAAATTTGGGGGCGTGTAGGAGGGATTCCCATGCTAGCCTTGGCACAGGCTGGCTGTGTGGCAAAGGACTGAGCTCTGCCTGGCTGCTCAGCCCAAAACCTAGCAGGTTGCTTGCAGTCAGGGTTTATTTGGGGAGGAGGGAGGTGCCAGTTTGGGATGGGGAAGGTTTTATGGGCCTGTTTTCCCAGCCACCAAAACTACCCCGGCAACCAACTGCACCAGCAGAGGCCTTAAAATCAAGTCAGTGACTCGATGGTGGGATAGTGGGATACGTTTTTTTCTCAGATCCTGTCCATTCTCGCATCCCAGCCTGGATGGATCGAAGAAAAGAGAAAGCTTCCCGGGGCAGGAGCTGGAGCAAAGCAATGCCATGAGCTGGGGCAGGAGGGAAACTCAGGGCAGGATTTATCTTACCTCCTTCAGGGCTCCTGTGTCCCCGCATCCATCCTAAAGCAGGTGTAGGGAAGGGTGGGTGCCTCCGCACCTCCTGTAAGTGCAAAAAAGAGACAGGACAGCCGGTTTGGACCAGGCAGTTAATTTTTGGAAGGTTAAAAGCAGGTGCGATGGCTACCCAACCTTCATGATCGTCTGGGGGAAGATGCTGTGCAGGAAGGAGACCTCATGGCTGCCCAGCAAAGGCTGGAGGCAGCAGCGAAGGGCTGGAGGGGCTGAGGTGGGATGCAGGGGAGGGCACAGCACAGCTGCAGTTAGCTATGCATTGCCAAGCCACCAGCCAGAGGGCAGGTAGTGGCACGATCATGTAAATCATGGCCGATGCTCCTAGGAAATTTACAGCTGACCAGTGAAAAATGAAACTGCCTGACCTTTCACTTCAGGCTACAATGGCTCTGCTGCCACCGGCCCCGCTCCCCTCCGGACCGCTGGAGAGCCAGTTGCTATAGCTGTGACATTCCCCCCGCAGTTGCCTGAGAAACGTGCCGAAGCCCCTGGCCGACACCTCCCGCTCTCAGTATCCCCCCCTCTGGCACTCGAGATGCTTTATGTGTCGATCCCAGTGTCCGAAGGCGCAGGCGGAGGTTAAGACCTTGTCCCGTATTCTGTCCCTACTTAGCAGGATCCCTCTTCAATGCTCTCACCCGGAGCAGGAGATGATCATGTTTAGTGACCTGTCACACTAGTACTTCAGGCTTTTGTTCTGGGAAATTGGCCTTCCTCTTTTCGATGTGAGAGGATTTGGGCTGTGTCATTAGAGCCATCAGCCTGCCAAGGTTAAGGGAGCAAGGAGAGAAAGCTGTTTCTCCATGAGCAGCAGCGGGTCTGACATGTCTCACCTCCTTTGAAGCAGAGGTTCCCATCCTGGTGGCATTAAAGTGGCCCCGGGATGGGAGGCAGAGGGCTCTGCCACTCTCGCTGGGTGGTGGGTGCCCAGGCAGAAAACGAGCTGCTCCCTGATCTTCATGGGCATATTGCAAACCACCTGGAGAGTTACCACCTTGGTATCTGAAAAAGAAAAGGGTAAAAAAAGAAAAATCCTTGTCTGCCAGGCAGAGCTGTAGATTCTGTTCCTCCCATACTTAGATGTGCCCTTGGCTAATTTTGTCTGGAAGGCTGATGGAAGGAGGACCAGGAATTTTAGGTCTCCCCTCCTAGAGAGCTTGTTTTAAAGGCATCGGGGCCTTTCCTCCTGATCCCAAGAGGAATATCAAAACAGACCCTGTAAAAACCTTCTGAGTGAACTGTGGCTTCTTGAGGAACCTGGTGGTAAGTTTTTCCCCAGCCATCCTGTGCCAGGGAGGGTGCTGTAGCCCCCCCACTAAACCTAATGCTTGGAGAGGGGCCATGCAGCGTGGGAGGGGGTCTCCCCTGCCTGCTCAGTGTGGGAGACAGGCAGCTGCCCTTTGTGTGGCTTTGCCTTCTCCTGCCGTGGCCTGGACCTCACCAGCGATAGGTGACATGACCGTCTCCTTGGGGTTAGAGCTGGGGTGGGTTGTACTCAGTGGGGTGGTAAGAAGTGAGGGAAGTGATTGTGTCTCTGCCATCTGCCTCCTAGGAGCAGTGTGCTTTTCTTCATGCCATTGTGCCAGCAGTGCACCACTGCCCACAGCTGGCTGGGAAAAAAATGGGTGTTTCGGAAATACCTTCTCCCTCCTGGTCCATTTTGTCCCCTCTTCTTTTACAGCCAGTCTCTGGACTGTCAAGTCTGTGGAGATTTTTACTGGCTGCATTGCCAGCTCCAGCTCAGCAGCTCCCCTGGACTTTATCTGGGGGCAATATGGGTGGGAGCACCAAGGAGCAGGGATCTGGTTGGCCCGAGCCCAGGGATGCAGCCAAGGCCACAGAGCAGGGCTCAGGCAGGGTCCCCAAGGGGACAGAAATACATGGGGCTTTGGAGGACAAGACTCCAGAGGAACCACCTGGGGGGGCTGATCACGGCCACGGTTATTGGGTCCTTGGCCACCAATGTCACTGATATTGCTGTGTACTGATGGAAGAGATTTTCTCCATTACTCTTTCAATTCTTGTCCCCAGGGAAGGGAGCCTGTGGGCCTGGGTAACAAGCGAGCACAGCATGGTGGTTTCTCTTAGCATTTTTGGGATGGAGCTGGACTCTGGGTTCTGTGCTGTGAGGATGGCCTTGGATGGCTTGTGCTGAGGGAACAAACTGCCTGAGGGGACCTTTGAAGTTTCAGAGTGTCTTACTGAAGATTCATCCCATGTGAAGTTGGTTGGAGCCTGCATGAGCACTTCTGCCAAGCGGCTACTTCTCTCCCCGTGAGCTGCATTGGGTCAGCATGGAGCACTGATGTTTTAGATTTGGGAGTTATCTTATTGATCTCAATTTCGTTGAGCGTGACTCAATGGCTCCTAATTCTTTTTCTCTAACTTCTTTCTACTGAGGGTGCTGTTGGCACTCTATGCCAACGCGATCCAACTCCAAAGAGCTGTGCTATTCCAGTCACTTACTCCCACATTCAATACCTGTTTGTACCACATGCGATGTAGTGTTACAACACGGCTGCTCTGCCACCCAGTTGCAGGGTAGTTATGTATGCATAGGAAGGCTTTTCAGGTTCAGACCAAAGGCCGAGCATGCTTTCCACATAGCAACTGTGAAATAAGCTGGAATGGGAATTTATAGTACTTTGGCTCCACTGCAGTAACCCTCCATGGTAAATTTAGGCAACTTACTTCTCAGTAGAAGAGTGGACTTGCATCTAGGTTGAGAGTGCCTGACATGCACCAGGCGTGAACACCAAGGAAAGCAAGACATGCAAAACTGTCAAAAATGAGCGGGGATTCAACGTGGAGAGTCTCATCCAAGCCTTGAGCATTGCATATTCTCTCTCTTGATCTCCAGTCCAGCCAAACTGAGACTGACCCTGGGTAGGCAGGGCTGTTACCCCAGGGACAGCAGGTCCAGCAGGGCTTGCTCTCTCAGCCAGCACAGTGGCACAGATGCCTGCAGGCAGCTTCGGACAGCGAGCCAGGTCCAGCAAAAGCTTTGTAACTGAACGAGCAAAGCATGTTGAGCACTGCAGCGCTGGGCAGCTTTCAGTGGTCCGTTTCTGGGTGAAGAAGGAAACCTGGGGCTGAGGAACGGCGGCCCGACATGTCCTCGTTGGTGCCTCTGCTGATGGCTTTGTAAAAGAAACCAGACATGCCCAAACAGTGCGACCCTGGCATGGGAGCCCTGGGAGGTGGGAAGAAGGGAAGCACATGCAACATCAGGTGTCAGTGTCATGCTCGGACCGGCAGCATGCGACACCTCTCTGGGCCAGTGAAAACGGGTAGGTTAGGACAGCAGCTTTTTGTTGCGATCTGATTACAGCCTTTCTGTTCTTGCTGACCCTTTGCTGTGGGTTTTTTTGTTTTGTTTTGTTGGTTTTTGTGGATTTTTTTTTTTACTGGAAAGAATTAAAAAGTACAGCTTCCATGAATAAATATAACTCTTAGCTCCATCTTATTAACTAAAAGCAATTTAGGGCTAAATACAGTGAATGTTAACAAAAAGCCAAGAATAGAAAATTGTTTAAGTGGCCAAAGAAACTTTCTTCCATTGTGATGCAAGCCAAGCTATGCCAGCTATATGTAAATGTATGCAGTAGGCTCTGTGCATGTGTCCACTTTGAAGTTGCCATCTGAATTTAATTCTGCTTTTGTGATTAAATCAGGCCATTACGTTTAATCTCACTTAATAGTAAGAAACGCTCTTTGTTGTTTTCTATAGGCAACATATTCTGCCCCTAACATATACAGCTTGGCATTCACACTTTACTATTAATCCCCGATGGCTGATAATTGCTTCATCTCCAAGTTCTCTGTCCAATTCACAAGGGAACTGATTGCAACTATTCTTCCCCTATACATTAATGCACTGTTTTGGTCTTACTTCTTTGGCTCAGTGAACCCTATCAAGCTGTCCACATTTTCTGGGCATGTGGGCGTATTGTAAGTTGTTAAATTAAATTCTGCGCTGACCCCCTAAACACCAGAATCTATTAGCGCTGCAAGTTAGCTGATTGACAAGTGGGGCTACTTTTCCACTCAAAAACCTGACATAAAAAAAACCCAACAGGCTAAATAAGGCTGAATATTTTGTTTCAAGTGAAAGTCTGAGGTCTTCTGCCTGCTGTCTTGCTACTTACAATTTCATTACTGCAGCAGGATCAATTGTATTATTACCATGGTATTGTTTCATTGATCTTACATATGTCAGTCGGGAAACTTCTTTGGAAAAAAGACCAAGTATCTGGAAGATGTCTTTAGTTTGCTTGAATCTGGAAGCCCATGTTGAATTTTTTTCCAGGTATATTCAATTCAGAGAGCTGTTTTTTGGGGGGGTTCTCTTTTCTTTTTTTTTTACCTTCCCAGAAGATGGCCCTAATTTATAATTACTGAGTTATGCCAAAGGACTCTCAGACTGTCATTATTTTGCCAAAACTGTAGAAAAAACCTCAGTGTAGATTCCTGCAGGGAGACCAATTGAAAGAGACATTCAAACTCCCCAGGAACAAATACCAGCAGTTTGGGTTTCCTTTCCTTTACCAAAAGCCTGCATTTAAACATATCCCTAGGCTTTTCCATCACAGAAGAAATAGGCTGATACAGTGAAAACCACATATAAACAGGGTCTTACTTATTTCCACCACTAGCGGTGTTATACCTTCCATAGCTGCTGAGCAGGGACTGCAACTACATGTTATTACGTGAGTGACTGTCACAAGTTATATTTCAAAGTGCTGCAGTGGTGTACGGCATTTCTTCACTCTGGTTTTCATGGCATTGACTGTATTAAAATAGATCTTAAGCTGTCATACAAAGTTTTTGAAGTACTGATTTGAGCCATGTGGACAGTGAGAATATCTGAAATTTAATAGCAATGACTTTTTTTTTTTTTTAAAGCTCACAGCTATGGAAAGGCTAAAATCCATCATGCATCACAGCAGAAGTTAGCTGCCAACCAACATGGGTTTACAGGATGTGGCTGCAGATTGTCATTTGTAGTCACAGGATCATAAAAAAATTGAGGTGGGATGGGACCTTGGGAGGTCTGTGGTCCAACATCTTGCTCTAAGCAGGGCTAACTCTGAAGTTACATCAGGGTGATCAGGGTTTTGCTGATTTGGTCCACTGCTTCTTGTCCTTTTGCTGCATGCCTCTGAGATGAGTCTACCTCCATCTTTTTCTGTAGCTTCCAGGTAAGCAGCAGGAGAGTGCTATTAGTTTCTCCTCAAGCTTTCCTTCTCCAGGCTAAACAAATCCAGTTCCCTGTCCCATAAGGATTAATTTTCTCTCTGGCCATATAAAAGCATCCACAAGCACCAAATATGGCTTTGTCAGTCACAACAGAGTCAAGTAGCAACCATATTCAGGTGGCACACAGCCCTGCCTCTTCTACATGGTACATGGTCACCTTGCCACAGTTGAGACATCCTCAAACCTCAATAAGCTCCTTCATGGATGAAGGGAAAATGCTATCACTGAATGTGAGCAAAGTGAAGGTTATAGCGATGGGTAAACCAAACCAAACAGAAAATTTTGCCGCTCCAGTGAAATTGCCCTGTGTGCATTCACAGCTGGAGTTGGGGAGCCTCCCGGGTCTCGTCACACATACCTTTCCTAACCTACATTCAAGGCAGGCTTTTTATGATGGGCTAGCTACCAGATATTTTCCTGACCTGGCAGATGCCAGATCCAGCCTTCAGTACTTGGGGCTGGTCCACAGGAGTGTGTGATACCTCAGACTGGGAAGCCATCAGCTGATGGTGGCTGATGCCAAAGGCTGCAGCACATCTTCTGCAAATCCATCTAATCTGTCTTCTGCTCTCTCAACTGGCTTCTCTGAACCTACTGTGCCAAGCACAAGGTCTTGCCTTATGCTTTTACAATGGCCCAAGCTCAGGATGTCAGAAAGATTGTCTTCTGCTTCAGCACAAAGTCTGCAAGTGACAGCCCCGCTTGTCACGACTTCGGGACGATTCCTCTCTGCAGGTACATTTTCTGTGTAGACAGCAGAGCTCTCTCAGAGTCCTGGCTGAAACTGTGCAATCAATTCTCTGCTCTACTTAGGTTTGCCTCAGACCTTCTCTTTCTCTGTGGCAAGTGAAAGCTTTTATGGTTGCCCTCGCCAGGACCAACACAAAAGAAGATGCAGGCGCAGAAAATATTCCACCAGGAAGCTCCGCGGAGCTTTCTGCAGAAATTGTCCCAAGGACCCAACCTGGGGCAATATTTTGGAATTTATTGTAAAACCACTGAAAGAAAAGAGAAGGAGATTTTTATCATGTTAACATTCAAGTCACTTGAAAAACACCACTCTGAGCCCCAGATAACCAGAAGTCAGAGGCTATTGCACAAATCCACCAGGCGTTGAGCATTATCTAAGGTTAAAAATCTGCTCGCGCTAATTTATGATCTCTTTATAATCAGTTCCTAATGGAAATGCTGTAAAAAAAATACCAATAAATGCTAGCATAAAAAATCACGTAGCTCAAAGTAAGTGTTTTGTAATCTTCCATAAGTCTAAAAATCTTGAGGAGTAGAAGATAATGTGAGCCTCATCTTTTAATTTCTTTCCTCCTTTTCTCCCTACTTACAGACCTTCAGTTCAGAATCAAATGCTTTATTTGCTTCACGTACATTTTTCCTCCCATTTTGTTGTTTGTTCATGGTGGCTACAGTGAGACTGGTGTCAACTGATCAGAGCAAAATCATTGTGATTTATTAGCCACTTCTAGAAAGGACAAAGCCAGTGTGACCCAGAGGGCCATAAATTTTTGTCTACATGAAGCACAAACAGAAGAGGGTCTTTTTTTTTAAAATGTAGATGCAGCTCCAAAAGTTGTGGCTTGCATTTCTGCCATCGTCTCCCAGAATCTCCTACGCTTCCTGCAGTTTAGAGCCAGCTACGTACTGTATTTCCACAACCAGGAGCACACATATGCTCTGGCGTTGAATGATTTATTCAGAGTGAACATTCCCAGTGATTTTCAATAGTCCCCTCCAAATCAGCATCTCTAAACCATTGCACAGATGCTTTTTATTTTTATCCTGTTTCAGCCACCTCTTTTGCAAGTAGTTACGTGACTCCTGTGAGGCATTTTTACTAATTAATTTACATTGCTAGGTTGCCTCACACTGGCTTTCACAAAAGTCACTTTATTTACTTTATAAAACGTTCGTGTCCTGCTGCACACTGTAATCTTGCCATAGGCAAGGAAATGGCTACATGGGGGCTGGAGACTCTGTTCTTAAAGCAGGAATCTGACTTCACGAGAGTAAAGGATTTTGTCCTGGTGGTTTCCAAGGGCCACTCTAAGGAAAACTGGTAGGGAATGAGATTAATGCTCTAATTAAAGGAACAGGAAAGAAACCTGCTAGTTTTGCCTAAGAAGTGATTTGTATTGCAATGAAGCCTTCAGAACTCCCACAGCCCCCAAATGTTGAATGCTGTTTGATAAATCAATAATATCTTATTAAGTTATCCATCCATCCAGGTAATTATATAACTTTATTGGCATTTTCTCTGAACTGTGCCACAGCGTTAGACTTATTTACACTACTTTGGATCAGACAGAGGGTTAGAGCTAGCCTTGGGAAGGCTGGCTTAAGTTTCAAGTTGTTTTTTCATTTTCCATTAGAAATTACTTGGGTTAAATGTCATCACGAAGCAGTGTGGATGCTGGTAATTTGGGAGACACCCACAGAAAATCGATGTAGAGGTTTTTTTCAAAAACTACCATAAAAAGTTCCTCTATGTGCTTTTAGTTCTGACCAAACTAAGGGAGTTACAATGAAGTGTGTACCCAGCAGCAAAATTGGGAGCAACAGAGTCCCAAATAAATTAAAAATTAACCATATTTATCTCCTCTGTCTTTAAAGACTAATTTAGATTTTGAACTTCTCCCAGGCTGCCCAGCAGCTGCTTTGGATTTGTTCTTAGCATGAAATGGGGGACTGATGGCAATCCCTGGCCTAAGCCATTTCAGATGTCTCCTTTAAGCACTGCTTCTTACCCACTGCCTCATTTGTAGGAATACAGAAAAAAAAATTATACCAGCTATAAACGGACTTTGAAATCCCTGCATACAAAGTATGCAAAAATTTCATCTTGCTGCTATTCTTACTAATAAATGTTTGTAAACTTTTCACAATAAAAAGCGTTCACAATTCCCTCGCAAAAGCAGAGAAGTGAGAAGTGCAGCAAATGGTGCCTGTTGATGCGGAAATGGCTGCGAGATGATCTGAGCAGGAGCATGATGGCAAGAAACAGGCTTCTGGTAAGTTGGGCTTTGAAGAGCTGCCTTTCATTTTACGTTCAGAGGCTGTGTTCCTGGAGTCTTTTACTCCTATTGCAGCAAAAGCCTCCAGATCAACTCCAAAGACTTTTTATTCCTAGAAGTACTGCAATGTCTGCACAACTCTGAAAGCATGTGGAGCTTTCCGAGTGCCTGGTGTTGTCCTGCCCATACCAATGGTGCCGGCAAGCACGCCCAGGCAGGCGGTGAATGCTTGGCAAGCTTTCCCTGGAGTTGTTCGAGCCGCCCAACCTGCATCTTGGATTCTGCCACCACCCAAGTTGCTCAATAACCATCTGGACTAGCCTCGAAGTTTCATTCACTGCGTCGGACAAAGTCACCGTTTCTTTTTCATAAATGCTGGCCGCGCCAGCAGCAGGGACGACGTGCTGATTTATTTGGTCTGCAAGCTGTTCTCGGAGGACGTGTCCTTTCTCCCCAGGGCTCCGGTACCAGCTTTATCGAGCCTCGCGGGTTCGGACGTCGAGCGCCAGCCCGCTCTCCCTGCCACCTGCCTCCGGCAGGTCACAGCCTCGTTACCCGCACGCTTTGTCTGCCAGGTACGGAAGCTGATTATGGGATGCCCGCAAGCTGACAAAAACAAGGCATTGCCCCTCTAGCAGTGACAGATTATTAATATTAGTTATTAAGTATTACAGAGTTAAGACTGCCGCTGCGGTCACGGACAAAAGAAGGGCGGGATGGATGGCCAGCGGTGGGGTGGGTTTTTCTGCCGTGACTGTACGATTCCCGTTGACGGGAGTTACAACCGGGCGGCGAACGGCGAGGCACCCACGGAGCACCAGGGAAGCGGCTTTTCCCGGCGGCCCCGCTCCGCTCCGGAGCGCGGGGCGCGGAGCCGCCGGCCGGGGCTGCGGGGAGAGGGCGGCGGCGCCGCGGGCCCTTTAAACCCGGCGCGCCCGCTCGGCGCCGGCGCTGGCCAATGGGAAGGCGGGCGCGGCGGGGAGCGGGCGCCCATTGGCTGCGGCGCGCGGCGCGGAGGGGGGCGCCCACCTCCCTCCCTCCCTCCCGCCGCCTCGCCGGTGGGTTTCGAGGCCCGCCGGGCCCCGGCCGGCCTTGGCTTTCCTCTGTGCCCTGCCGCCGGTGCCTGCGCCGTGGGGAGGCGAGGACGGAGCGAGCGGTGTTCTCGTTTCCCTAGCCGTGCTCGTGGGAGGGCGGCTCAGCAGGCCGCGGGGCCGCGGGGCGGTCAGGGCTCCCCTTATTTCGCCGTCCGGCGGCGCGGAAGGCGCAGCAGCGAGGGCGCGGGCTGCGGGCCGGGGAAGGGAGTCGGGCCGAGGGTACCTGTGTACGGACGGCGGGAGCCCGTGGCTGCTCGCAAGCACCGTGCCCAGGTGAAACGAGGCCGGGGCGCGTTGCAGGCCAGGTTTTTCGGCGAGAGATGCGCACAGGCGGGCTCTGAAGGACTGTTCTACAGCCGTCTGTCTGAGGGTTTGAACAAACGGTCGTTTCACGTCCGGCAGTGGCTGGGGCTCATCACGTACACGATCCTTCTGAGAAGCAAACGTGTTGCTGGTGGGGGTGGGAAAAGAGCTGCTAATGAATCCTGAAAAACACATGGGCGAGAGACTGTGCGGGGCACCCTTCAGCATCCCTTCCCCGCTTCCAAAAATCCCTCGTGCTCTGACAAATGGTCAGTTGGAGGCTCCTCCCTCAGAAGCACTTTCTGTCTTTTTGCCTAGTGCTAATGTTTTACTGGTGGTTGAAGTGGCAAGACCCACGAAGAGAAACTTCACTCCCACTGCGAGTAGGCAGAGGGAGGGCACGCCTCGCACTCCACGGAATTGAGCTTCCAGTGTTAAGCACTTGTTTTGAAAACAGTAGCATACTCCACGTTCTCCTGGGGCTCCTCACCAAAACCTGTGCAGAAATTTAGCACAGAGGAAAAAATTAATAAGCATCCTGCAGATGGTAGAAAACACAAGGAGAATCTCTCCAAGAAGGTGCTGGGACTGAAGTTCCCATGGATGCTCTTTTTCTGAACAAACCGTCCATCACAAGGGCAAACTTCCCTTTGACAGAAGAAGGTCATTGGGGTGGGTGAGGACCTTGTAGGGAACCAACTCTTCCCTTCAGGATTCCCTGGCCAGAGGAAGTGGTAGCAGGACCCGTGGTGAAAGGGGATCCTTTTGCTCCTTGTACCAAGTGAAGCCAGAGAGGGGGTGAGGACTCAGTTTACAGGACTTTCCTCATCCTCTTTTCCTCTTTCTCTGTTTCACACCCTGTTCACAACCACTTCTCTGGCAGCAGCACCCTGAGGGTCCCAGGCAAGGATTGCTGTCTCCTGCTGTGGGAGAGGAGCTCTGGGCATGCACACATGATTTTGCCTTCTCCTTCTTCAAGGGAATTACAGGAGCACATACACTGCTCAATATAATGCACCAGGCTCAAAGCTGAAAGATTACTGCTTAGGCTTCTGCTCCATCACAGGGTTTTGGTTGTTTTTTTTTTTTTCTTCTAGAAGGGTATTATTCATCCCTGGAAAAAAGTGCATTAAAATCCAACAGGTTTGAGTTATTGTTGCTAGAGTTCAATCCTGGTCGCTACCATCCCTCCCCCTTCTTTGCATTTCCCAGATCTCCAAGAGGAAAAGAAAGAATGAATGAAAGAAAGAAAAACCTTCAAAAAGAAAGCAGGGGTCTCCTCTCAGACTCTCACACTTGCAGGCTAGCTCCTGGCACGCTTATAGGCATGGCACACAGCCTCTTCTGTCGGCACAGACTTGGCAAACCTGGGCCAGGGCTGGCCTTACTCATTGTGTTCAAGTCACCTTCTTGATTACAGAAAAAAAAGGCGTTTGTGGTGGGTGACCGAATTGGCCACCCTACTAGACAGAAGGCAGAAGGAGAAAAAATAGGAAAGAAACAGGCAAATTAGTGTTGCGGGGAGAGGGGAGAATGACACCCAGGGGAGGAAGCGATACCGGCTGCCTCCTATTTATAAGTCAGCTCTTGCCTGGCGTTTTCTGGATGCTCATAAAGCTGTGATACAGCCTGGCTGCCCTGCTCCCTCCCTGGCAGGTCCTGCCATTAGGGAGACCTGCCGAGGGGTCCCACTGCCTTTGGGGTGCCGCTGCAGGCATACAGGGGAGGAACACAGCTGCTGCTGGAGTGGATCTGGGTCCTCTCTTGTCACGCTGGGACCACCGTGGGGGCTGTGGCACCCGCACCTCTGTGGGTATTGCACACACACATACACATGCACACACAATGTAATACATAATTTCAAGCCTTTCTCTTAAGCTGTGTGGGGGAAAAGGTCGGAATTCAGCACGTCACCAGGACAAGCATGTACCTGAGCTAACACACTCTGTGGGGTTAGTAAAGAGGGTGATGTATGTGGTAGCTATGGCAAATTCTTGGCTTTTCTCTTGTTTTCGTATTAATAATCCATTTTCAAAATGCAGACAGATGAGCACAGTAACTGTGCAAAGGACGGCTTGAAAGTAATTTCTAATTCAAACACAGTTACTTTTTCTGTTAAAATGCGGTCACTCGAAAAGCAAACTCAAATCCCAGTTGCAAATAATTCTGTTGAGTGAATGTTTATATTTTGCTGCAGACATCAGTAGCTCCTTGGAATGTTTTAGTAAAAAATACACAAGAATAATAGAAGTACAAATATATCACCTTGTAGCAGTTGGCTGTACTCTGTTAACCCAAAACACCTTAAAGCAAAATGTATAATTACTCACAGTTTTAACTCACTGAAAATAAACAAGGAAAAAATAAAGTTAGAGGTTTTTTTCTTTGTAAACCAGCTTGAAATAACCAATCAAATGCTCACGTTACATGATAGAAGATGTGTGCAAAATAATATCTAGTCTTTCACAAAATAAAGTCATGCCAGCAAGCTGTGAAATCACACACGCTAGTGTATAAAATCCATTTCAAAGCCTTGGCTTTCCTCACGAGAGCAAGAAATATTCTTGGAGGCTTTCTGGAGTCAGCAGCCAAAGCCAAACACTATAGAGGTCTTACACCGATACAATCCAAAAGGACAATTTGCTTGGAAGCCTGTGGCTAATTTTGAACACAATGCCCGATGTCATGGTCAGTTGTGCTGCAGAAAGTTGGCAGCTTGGCTCAGCCTCTCCCTCGGCCCGAAAAGATGCGAGCGTTTCTGGCTGAAGCCGTGCCGTTTATTGGATGTCCCAGACGGCTTCAAACGAGCCCTTTCATAACGACACACGGCCAAGTGTGGGCAAAGAAACGAGGGGAGAAACAAAGGTGGCTCTGAAGTCATTTCCCCACGCTGAAGCCAGCCATCCGGTTTCGCTCCTTCCCCATTGAGGGGGCAGAAAGCGGCAGGAAGAGCGGGGCTGAAAGGGAACAAACTGGCCGAATGGGCTGGCAGGGAGGCAGCCAGGGCCGGGGCCGTGCCAGGCAAAACTCCCATTCTCCCTGCCCAGAAAGGGATGAATGATTAATTATAGGCATCCAAAAGGTAATAGATGTGGTGGGCCGGCGTCCTGCAGCCAAGTTCCTAGAGCACCTGCGAAAACAGGAGGCAGCAGGGGACAAAGCTGCTCTCCCCCTTTATGGAGAGCACAGAGGGGTACTGTTCCCCCCTTCACCTGGTCTGCTTTCTGCTGGCACAACCTCCTTGTAGCGCGGGCGATTTCCATGTCCACTTGCTGTACATAGGAAGCAAAACCCCCCAGTCCCCTGAGAAAGGAAAAGGGCGATCCCAGATGCCAGAAGGGAATGGGGGGGGGGGGGATCCAGTCCTGAGACCAGAGGATGCAAACCTAAGATGTCAACTCTGCACAAGGCCACTGCACGCATAGGTACTAGAGATGGGATTTTCAGAGTAACGTGAAGAGAATTAGACACTCAGGTCCCACTGCAGTTAAACAGAGGCTGGCTTTTTGGCTCCCTCAGGCGCCTTTGAAAATCCCAGCCTGCCCTACAGATTCAGCAATGCACAGAAGAACCTGCTAAACTGAAACACAAGTTGCACGTGGTAAGGAGTTAAGTGCCTGGCTACTCCTAAATTAGGATAAAAACATCTTCTTTGTTTGTCTGTTTGGCAGCAAGCTAAGAAGTTCAAAAAATACCATTTAAGCACCTCTGGCTCCGTGGGACAATGCTGTGAGTCTTCTCGCTGGATCCCATCTTTCCACTGCTGCTCCAGCTCCCAGCCCCACTCCCCACTCCTGCCCTCCTCCTGGGACAGAGCTGCGCCTTTTTCTTGCCTCAGCAAAATTCAGTTTTGCTTAAACTTGGGAGAAGCCGTGAGCCGGACCTTCACTGCCAGCAAGCACAAGGACTGACCATCACTGCCCCAGCTCCAGCCCAGTGTGGACTAAATGCTTGGGGAACAGGGGAGCTGAAACTCCACTTTCTGTGCTGCATGGCTTGTGGTCCTAATCTGTCCTACACTGCTGGCCATGCTGCGGTTCCTGTTACTGCAGGCAAAACAATCTTTTCAGTGGTAGGTCTTGCCTGTGTTTTTTCTTTCAGGATTTGCAGAGGGGACCATGTGCCAGAGGGAGTTGCTTGAGCAGGCGGCTTTGGGCCCAGATCTGCAGGGCTGCACAGGCATCACTTCACCAGGGATCAGAGGTGTAAGTGGTTTAGGCAGCCACAGTGGAGAGCAAGACAAGTGTGTGGGACCTAAAGGCTTATCTACAATGGGAAGTCAGTGTGGTGTAAGGAATTCACATGGCAGACCGGTATGCGATAACTACGGTGCTGCTCGTCACAGCTCTGACTGATTTTGTGTGAGCTTCCTGGTATAGACAGTGCCTGCAAGTCAGCATAATGAAGAACCTTAGGTCCTTGAGGCACTTCGTTAAATAGGATTTAGCTATCTATCTAAGTTGCTTCGGTTTTGCATGCTGAGTGGAAAGGTGCCCTGAGTCCCCTATACACCTGTCCCATACGTGGTCATTCAGTGGTGTGGGGAAGTGAAGCCCCTTTGAGAATCCCACTGGAGGAATAAAGTGGAGAAGGCACCACAGCTTTTGCCTTGGGAAACAGTCAATAAAATTGTTCCTGTGCCTGTTTGGTGAGGAAGATTTGCCAGAACAGGAAAAGTAAACACACCAGATAGTGGGAACAATCTGCCTCATGTTGCTGCAAATGACACTGTAGTAGTTTCCTTTTTATAATTTCCTTCCCTCTCTTTCTATTATCCAACCTGTTAATGCTCACAGAGATGCAGTGTCCTCACAGTGAGGCCAGGGTACGTTTGGATACGAGAGATGCTGGTGTGATGGAAAAGTTGCTTCTCTGTCCTGGCCTGTACAAACCTGGCTTTGCCAAACATACTGCCAAAAAATCCTTTGAAGAAAGCAAGCGGAGGCATCAGTACAACTAGCAAGTCTGATTTATTTCTTTGCAAGTAAAGCTATGCAAAACAGATCTCACAATTATATTCAAGTAATTATCTCAAAAAATGAAATAAAAATTACTCTGAATTTTTAAAATCATTTTATGCCTTCGGTGGGGTGTATAGCGAGTACATATAGGTGAGGGGAGAGGAGGCACGTGTACTCCCGGCACGGCACAGAACTGTGGTGGCATTGGCGGGAAGCGCAGCAGCATAAGACCTGTAGAGAGCCACACGTGTGTGCCAACGGCATCGCGGGACGGTGCTGAGCCCTCCACCGTACGGCGCTGGGGCTCAACCGTGACAGATGTTGTATGCTAATGCTGGGGCGAGAGTTGCCCGGGGCAGACACGGCTGCTGGAGGGGCTCCTTGGTGGCACGGTGTGAAAGAACCTTCCTCGTCCTCGTGCGTGGGAGCGGCAGCGTGGCTGCCGCCTTCTCCTTGGCTGCCGGTGGATGCTCTCTCGCAGGAATTGCGCGGGAGCTTGCTGAAGCGAGCGGGCTGCTCTCGCAGCTCGCTCTTTCCAGATGGTTGATGTGCATGGCGAACAATAGCCGGGACAGCATGGCAGGGCACACCACCGAAACCTCCCCCTGCATACAGAGCAGTGCGGGGCCCGTAATTAGCAGCCCTGCTCATGTCAGGCTGAGATCGTTCCCATAAAGATGAATTCCCTCCCTGTTGCTCTGGGGGGGATGTTCAGCCAGGGGCGGGCCGGACGGTCCCGGACGGGAGGCGGTGGGGATTAGCTCGCAGTCTGGCCCGCCTTGCACGAGCCTTTGTGAGCATAAACAGAACAGTTTTGTTTCCTTAAAGAGCAAACCTGGAAGAAGCATGTTTTGGCCTCTCGTTAGAGGTGTCTGGAGTATTAGGCATTCTGGATGCGCGTGTGTGCGCATGTGAGCAGGGAAAAAAAATACAAATAAAAAGCGTCTAACTTTTCTTCTGCTGCCTTTGCACACTGACACATGCAGCACCCAAGAGCAGCTATTTGCTTGCACTTTTTCTAATCTAGTCTTTTCAGCTACTCCTAATTTAAAAGTACTAAAATGGCATTAAAATTATCAGCATCAAAACTTTCACTTGGTTCCTTGCATGCTCAGCTTCCCAGAGCTACCCGATCCACAGCATCTTCTTCACCTCACGTGGTCCATGACCATGCCCAGAGAGCAGACGCTGGCAAGGAGAGTAAGGGTTGATTTTCACCAGTAACCTTGAAGCTGGGATGTTGGCCGGACCCTGCCTTTGCCACGGCCTCCAGCAGTACCCCAGCTTCGAGGTCCCTGCTGAAAATATGTGCTGGAGGAAGATGAGAAAAGCTTTTCGCTGGGCTGAGGACACCAGGTAATTCCTTGCCCTCGTCCTTCTGGCCGTGCCACTGAGCAGAGGCGAAAGGGGGGACACTAGAAGTGAAGTCCCGGTGACAAAACCCACCTGCCCTCCAGGCACTGGAGCGGTACTTCTCCTAGTGCAGAAGTGTCCATGGTTTCTGTGAAATATGGGTCCACACCCAGGGCCTTACGGAGCTCCTCTGGACTTTGGGGTTGCTGCACCCCCTGCTTTGGAAGGATCGTGTCTGTGTAGATCTATGCTTCACAAAAGGCATTCAAAGCACCGTAGCTTTTCTCTGCTTTAAAATAATACAGAAGTATTATTTTAATAATAAAACTAGAAGTCCTGCCACAAACTCGGTTGAACAACATCCACCTTGGAAAGCATCTGTAAAATGTGGTATTTGGAGGACGGTCACTGCTAGCAGGGTTTTCTCCCTCTTTCATTGCCCAGCACTGCTGGGACAAGAAGAATGCAAGCTGCTGCCAGCAGCTAGGCTGGAAACTTTCCCTTAGATGGCCCATGGCAGCTCTCGTGTGGCTTGGCTGTGCCCATGGGGTGGGCAGAGACGCCCAGCTGCCATGGGGGACCTGCTCCTTCCATGAGAGCAAAGGGCAGCCACATACTGCGCTAATAAGGTGCACCGCAACAGCGCTGAGAAATTGCCGGGAAAAATGCACACATTGGGTTTGTTTCTACCTGCTCTAAGGTGCTGTATCCAGAGTATGAGTCACTGCTGCCAGGTGAGCAGGTCATGAATTCCCAAAAATTATCCCACCCAATTTCCCCAGCCAGGCGCCTGTGCTTGGTTACCTGGCATGATGAAGGGGCTGATATCCCTCCCCACCCACCTCCCAGTCAGTAAGGTTCTCAGTCTGGTCTGGTGTGAAGACGTGATCAGAAAGGCTTGGCACGATCTGCTTTCAGGTGAAGCACCCAACATAGGGTGCCACAGAAGACGAAGCTGCTGAGATGCTTGAAGGGGAATGTAGGGCTGGATTTTTGCAGGCTCATAGCGAAACTGGATGTGTTACTTGCGTGTTTTGGTGTGGCTGCGCTGTCTGTGTGGACTATACAGCGAAGGCAAAGACTATTTTTCCTGAAGTATTTAATCGTATCTGCAGATGTCCAGTTGTTCAGACAGTATATGGGGAGATACCTTTCTCTCCATGCTCCGTCCTCATGCCCTGTCTCCGAATCTTCATCGCTGCCTCCAGTCAGAGATCCTGGACTAATCGATGTGACTCACTGTCAGATATTCTCATCTTCTTAAATCCCTTAATTTTGCCAAATTTATGCTTTTCTGATGAGGGAAAATGTAGGCAAGAGGTGGGGACCAAGCATGTGTAACAGGCAATGCCAGCTTACCGATGGTCCTCCGGCTGGGATTTGGAAACCTGAGCACATTGGTGTCTCACTGCGGGTTCGTGAGCTGAAAGGACGAGGCAGCGCAGTTGCTGCTCTGCAGCTACTGCTCGCCTGAGCTTCCACCAGCGGGCTTTTTCTTTTTAATTTTGGGTCACCTTCAACCAACCTCATGCCCCGTATAAAGTGTTGCTGGAGCCAGGAAGAAGGCGAGCAAAGGCAGTGTCTGAGAAACCCTGATTCACGTCTGCAAAGCGATTGTGCTGCTCTTGGCAGTTGCAGGTGACAACCCTAACGAGTGCCCAGGAGCAGATGAGAAGTTTATGGGCTGTTAATAAACTGTAACCAATCGGTGAATGCCGGCGGGTTGTGTTCAAGCTGTTTGGGGCCACAGGTCCTTGGGAGAGCTTGCACTTGCTCTGCCTTTATTTCAACGTAGCAGAAACATGAAAGCATGTGGCAGACTCTTGATGTTTGTTACAGTGAATAGACATATGTCCCTCACACTAGCATGTAGAATATCTAATTAAGTTACACAATGATAGCTTATACCCAGGGGCAGTCACAAACAAGACGCTGTCACACTCTTAAGAACACAAACAAAATGAAAATTGCCTCTTTATACATTATAATGAATATGTTTTCAATACATTAAAAGTTCATTTACTAACAGACTCTGTAAGACTGGGTGGATTTCTGCTAATATAATTTTGTTTTTTTCAGAAGGATGGGTTTGTATAGTTAGGATTAGGACACATTTGTTAATGAAGCTACCGAGCATTTTTCCCCAATAGACCTGAAAGAAGAAATGAAATCTTAATCGTGTGTTCATTGTGTTGTCTCAAGCAAAGCCCACTCTTCAGAACCCCACCTCAGGAGGGGCTTCTCCCTTCTGCAGGACACGTATGCCATGGATTTGTGTCTCCCTTTCTCCCATCTCCCCTCCTCTTCACTAGCTTTTTGCATTTTTACAGGCAAGGACAGTCACCCTCAGGCTGGATGGCTTCAGGGGTTATCTCCTACTTCTGGGTCGGGCATGCCAAATGCCAAGGTCTGTATGACAGGAGTAGCACCTGGAGGTAAGTCCTGATCTGCATACAGCTTTTCCTGTGAGCATCTCGGATGGGTGATGCTTCCTTCCTCCCTGCCCCATCACTACAAAACACTTCAAGCAGCGTAAAAGCTGCCTGGGGCATTGCAGCCCGTTCCTCTTCCCACCAGAGCACTCCATTCTCATTAAGGCATTTTGGCACTTTTTCTACATGGGAATAATTAAATTGCACAACACTTGCATGGGCAAAGTCTGCCGGTGGAGAGGGCTGTGTGATTTGGGGTGATTCCCGCAGACCTCCCCCAGGCCTTGGTTAGGTGACACTAAGCCATTCCTGGCACGCTGGTGACGTGACAGACATGCTTGGGGTAATCCCATCACTTCCATCTCTACCTTCAGCATAACCAAGAGCCAGGAAAAAAGAGTCAGTCCCCGGGAGGCTTCTTCCCTTCTTTAACCCGGCTCTGGTTAAACCGTCCCTGAAAAAGATGAGCAAGCTGGGGGGGCTGCTGCTGCTGCCGGTGCGTGCTGCCGAGCCGTGGGTCGGAGCTGCCCACTGTATGGTCCCCAGTTCACACCAGGCTGTCCCTGCAGTGCACAGACCAGCTTAATGCAGAGCACATTGCCTTGTACTATACCCAGGATATTTTATAGGGGACTGGTGATTCCCCGAGCCATCTTCAGGCATTTAAACAGGGGCTGGCTTTCAGGGGATGCTGGCTTAAGGCTCAAGCAATCTCAGCCTCGGATGGCTTGAACTGACCATCCTGGAAAGTGAGGAGCAGACAGGAGGTCCCAAGGGGGCAAATCCCTCCTCACAGCGCCCTCTGCCCAGGCCCTGGCAGAGACACAGCCCCCGTGGGAAAACCAGTCCCCAAAAAGTATCCCAGTGAGCACAGGGGAAGGAGCCATAGTTACGCAGCCTCCCCTCTGACATCTGGTATCGCAAGAGCCCTTCAATTTTTTTTCTCACTGCAGCTCATTTCCCTCTCCCCCCCCCCTACGTTTTTTGCCCACCGTGGCTGGTGTTCTGACTAGGAAAAAGATTTCCTCATCCCTTCTGGGACACTACACCCGGGCAAGGCTCCCTCACCCCCCTCTTTGTGTGCCTTTTGTGCTGGGTGCACCCTGCCGCTTGCAGCACCGCCAAGAGATGGGAGCTCACCCGCTTTCCACTGTTGCTGAGAAGCTGGGGCTGGCAAGGGAAAATGCTGGCTTCTGCCTGGCTCTCGGGACCGCTGAGCTTTTCTGGGTTTGGGATGGGGAACGGGTTTGGGATGGGGAACGGGTTTGGGATGGGGAACAGGTTCCTGCAGTCCCAGTGCGCTCGGCTCCCTGCGCTGCCTGTCGCGGCAGAAATCTCCTTTCTGTGTCGCTTGAGCAGCATTAAAGAGTTGAATTATTGCTACTGGGGGAAAGGAGCAGAGGATGTGGAGAGAGAAACTTGGTGGGCTATTGACCACGGCCCCAAATGAAGGCTGAGCACTGGAGGGGGATGGCTGAATTCGCACCGTGGTGGGTTATCTCTCCCACAGAGCTCACTGACAGCTTTTGCTGCCTCAGCTCTGCTCTTCGGAAAGAGCCTGTAGCCTTCCTACCCCTATGGTACATATATCTCCAGACTCCTTTCCCTTAGGCACAACAAGCCAAACCCTGCTTGACTCCCTCAGGAGGAACAAAACAAGCTCCCCCCCCGCCCGAAACTCTGCCAATTTCCTACTCAAAAGGATTTTTCTTATAAAAGTGACTAACACCGTGACTGCTTTTGTAAAAAAAAAAAAAAAAAAAAAAAAGACACAAAAAAAGGAACTGTGTGTTTTTTTCTTTTTTTGAGCAGACAAAGACATGTATAAATGTGTGTCATACATATATGTATATGTCTTTCTGAAAATAGCATTTAACAAATGCCTTCTGCATCTGCAGAATCCTCCAACAATCCTGACACTGTGATCAATCTGTAGGCTGGTGATGTTTGCTGACAGTGATTGATTGATTTTTCCTGCTAATAGGATCAACATTGGGAATATATTAAACTAAAAGGCACACTTCTGACTCGCAGGAAACACCCCGTGTATTGGGCCTGATCCAATTGTATTGGTTTTGGCAGCGGGATGCAATGATTGATGACAGGCAGGGAGTGGAGGGCTGCTCGGAAGAGGAGTCTGATTCCCTCAGTGCTCTCTCCATGTGCATGACACTGGTTTCCTGCTGGGACAGGGACAGGCATAAGAAGGGACAATGGAGCAGGGTGGCCCATCCAGATAACCTCTTCTAATGCATATGGTGAGATCTGACCTGCCAGTTCAAGAAGAGGAGGCAAAAAGCTGATGGGAAATTAATTCTCAGGAGTTTGTCAAGACATCTCCAACAAGTGAAGATAAATGGCAGAACAAAACTTCTAAAGCTAATCCCAAGAATGGGGATGAATGAAAAAGGGGAACACTCTTTTGCATTTACATCCATCTTTTAGGGTAAAAGCCTTGGGGTAAGCACGGCGCTTTTGGAGGATCTCGACCCTGGGCTGTTTGTAACTCCTGAGAGGTTTGAGCACTGCCGGGGCTATTCAGGCGCGTGTGTGCATGTGTGTGTGTGTGTGTGTGTGTGGTGAACAGGCTGTGGTCTCGAGCTTGCAAACAACTTTCAGGTCCAGCTGCGTTGCCACTGAAAGCAACACAAAACCTCTCGCCTTCAGAAGCAGCATGGAGAGAGGAGCATGCTTGCAATTTCGAAGGCTGAACCAGCGAGTACTTCATGCCCTTTTGAGGAGGCAGAGCTGGTATGGTCTTACGGCTTTGTTGGTGTCGTTATAATTACTGCCTCCCTTCAACGATTTTTAGTAGAAATATTTAACTATTATTAAATGCCTGTAGTGGAAAATTCAGTTTCTCTGACCCTGCGGTCCCCAGAGAGTTGGCAGCCTTCAGTGTGCCCAAGACTTGTTTTTAACCCGCACCCACCTGGGCTGAAAGTTTGGAAAGGGCCAGCTCTTGTGGCTGGAGCCAGGCTTTTGGCAAACCTCCCTTCACATCTCGATGCCTACTTGCGCAACCAGGTTTTCACAAGCACAGGGCTGGGTCGTGCGTGCTGAACATTTGCAGAGATGCTGGTAACTCTTCTGAAAATCTGGCCCTCAGCTGCACGTTCAAAAAAACCTGAGCATTCAGAAATAATCTGAGGGGCCTGGAGGTCCCCATCCCACGCAGAGATGGAAACACCACTCTGGGAAATCGGAGCTGTGTTGCAAGCACCATCTTGCAACACCAAGCAAGAGCTGCTGGCCTAGTGGCACCATCAGAGGCTGTTTGGCTCCCGTCACACCAGTGTCCTGTGGGCCATCCTCTGGGGGATGGCTCAGACAGTTTGCAGGCTGTCAGGGTACATGGGACAGCAGACTTTCACCTATAGAAGTGTGAAAACAAGCACTGATGTCCAACAAGGGAAACGACATCCCAGGGCTGTGCCACAGCCCTAGCTCTTGTCTCTGAAATGATGCCCCAGTTATCACGTGTCATGTCCAGCACCCTGACTCTGACGTGGGGAGATTGCAGTCATGTCCAGGGGGAGTTTGGCCCCAGAATATCCGTATGATGAGGCTTTCAAAGAGACAAATTTAGGATTTTTTTCTGTCTCCAGCTTATACATATAACTAAATGCACATAACCTGTGCTTTTGTACCTCACCCTGCCACCGGCCCCTGTTCGGAGCAAGCCCTAGTTTGTATTACTGAGGAGAGGTCTGTAGATAAAAAAACCCTGTGTTTTTCCATGAAAGACTGATATTTGGAAAGCTGTTGAAGGGGATTTGGATACTCACTCTGAACATTAATTCAAAGGAAAAGGAAGGCAGCCTGCAGCCCCACGCAGGGGGCTCTGACAGATCCCATCCCACAGGACTAAATCGGCAGCGAGCAGAGCCAGCGCGCTGGTACGTCCCTGCGGAAGAGGCACACGTGCTTCGCAGGAGCCGTGGGCCTAGAGGGAGCCGCGTGCCTTGGTCAGGGTTTTGGAGCAGATTTTGGGCTACTTGGCTTGAAATTTGCCAGGCAGAGGCTGAAAAAATCCCCTGTTGAAATGAGACAAGAATATCAGGGGCGTAAAGGTGGAGGAGCTGCTCGAGTGCCCTGACACGGCCAACCTTTCCCTTCCCCCGGGCCTCCCTGAAGCCCTGCGGTTTCTGCCTAAAATGTGCTGCTGACCTCTGGTAGCCCCTCTCTCTGCTTTCCATGCTGTGCCTGGGAGGGTCGGTGAGGTGGGGAAGGGGGGAAAGGGGAAGTGGGGAAGGAGGGAAAGAGAAGGGGAAAGTGGGGAGGAGGCTGGGGAAGGGGCAAGGGAAGGGGCAAGGGTGTGAGCGGGGCCATCGGAGGGAGCCGTCTGGGCCGGGTTATGTGGGCGGGGACTCCCTCCTCCTGTCGGGACAAGTCACGATAGACCTGAGAGCCTAAAAAAGCAGGAGAAGCGGGAAGGGAGGGGGTCTGCCCGGCTTGCATGGAAAACAAAGTTTAATTCGGAGGAACGGGGATCAGCGGGGCGAGGAGCTGAGAATTAGGGTGGCCACTCCGGCTCGGGGGGGGGGCTGCCGGAGGGGCTAGGGGCCGCCTGCGGGAGCAGTGGGCGTCCCCGGGCCTCCTGGCCCGGCTGGAGGCGCAGGTGACCCCCGGCAGCCCCGCCGGTGTGCGCTGAGCATATGGGCTCCCCCCGCCTCCCCGTAACCCTATCTGGCCGGAGCCGCGGCTTCAGCTGCCGGCGATGCAATCAGGGGAGCCCTGCGGGGCACTCGTTCGTGCAGGGGAGCATATGGGGAACCAGGCAGGCGGGAGGGGGCTGGGGGCCCGGCAGGGCGGCTAATTTCGTTTGCAGGTAGCCCAGGAGGAGGGGAGCCGGGGGAGCACAGCTGGCGGCCCGGCCCGGCCCGGCCCGGCCCGGCCGAGGGGCTGACAGCAACCGGGGCTGCCCCCCCCTCCGGGGGCGGAGGCAGCCCTAGTGTGAGCCGCAGCGGGCGGCCAGGGGAGTGCGGAGGGGGCCGGACTGCCCTCCCTGCTTTTGCCACCGCGGGGCCCGGTGGGGCAGAAATGCCCCCGCAGAAGAGTCGGATCCCGCCCGCTCCCGGGGCGGTGCTGCCCGTCGGGGGTCCCCGGGGCCACCTGTTAGCGACGGGAAAGGCCCTCTGGGTGGGAGAGCGCGGTCGGGGAGGCAGACGAGCAGGATTTACCGGCTTCTGGCCACTGCCGACTTTTGCATCTGTCAGGGTGCTAATTATTGCCTTTAATAGAGACAAAGAACAGCTCCTAATGATGCTCCCTCTAATTCTCACCTGCTCCTGCCCTTCTTCCGCAGCAGCACTCCCTCGCCGGAGCCCTGCTAATTGGGAAAGCTGCTCTGCTTATTGCGGACTCCCTACAGATGGGGGGGGGGCGCGGACGGCAACGGCAGGGCCGGGCCGGGGGGAAGAGGTGCGGACACCGGTAGCGGGGCTCCAGGGGCAAAACCGGGGGGGGCTACATCCTAAGCGGGGCTGCTCTGACGGCAGCTCCCCATCCTCGCCCCGGCGCGGCGGGGCTCAGCGTCCCCGGGCCGCCGCGGGCTCGGCGGAGGAGCAGCCTTTGCCTCCGCACTGCGACGGGGGTCTGCGGTGGTCTCTGCCCCTTCTCCGGCCTTTGGCTTGCAGCGGAGCCTGGCAGGAGGGCGCCCGTCGGGGGGGCCGTCCCAAGCCGCTGGCACACACCTGGCTGTCAGCCCCCTGTTTGGCACGACTTTCTCCCCCCGCCGCCGGAGAAGGCAGAAGCGGAGGGTCTGGTACCGCACGGATCGCCTTCAAAGCCGCAGACCGACACAGAGCTAGCACCCTAAGGCGGCTTTAAAGAGAGGGGCAACCTCCAGTGCCCTCCTGGCCACCAGGGTCAGGGCCGGCCCTCCTGCTGGAGAAGGCCACCGGGGCAGTCGGCGGGATGCTCGGCGTTGGTCCCCGGCGTTAAACGGGGTTTGTTTGCCAAAACCGGTACTGAGGGTCCTGGGAAGAGGAGCTTCTCTCCCGGGGCCGGGGGACATTGGGCTGGGTGTCTCTGGAGGAGGGGGGCTATTTCTCATCATCACTGGGGGGATGCTGGGGTGGGGGGCACTCCTTTCCGAGCCCCGTTTCCCTTCCCTGAAAGGGTTGGCATGGGGCGAGCCGCAGAAGGAAGGAGCAAACCCAGCAAGGCAGGAACCCGGAGGGGCTGTCAGGCCGGGACCGGCTCACACCCCGCGGGGACCCCAGCCTGCCCCGGCCGCCTGGGAACTGCTTCGCTTTACACGGTAAAAAAAAAAAAAAGAAAAAAAAAAAAGGCCCCCCGCGTCTGGACTCGCTCTCATTCCCTCGCGGGTGTCTGTGCGCCCAAAACTCCTCCATGGCCTGTTATAATATATACCTTATATATGCTATTTTGTATTTATGCGTATGTGGCTAGCTAGTTATGTTAAACAGCTCCCTAGCCGTTTCTCGGTCTAGAGAGAGAGAGATGTGTAAGGATTTGCTTGGGCAAGGACGCGGGTTTTGCGGTCTCCCTGCCCACCCGCAGCCCGGGGCGCGGTGCCGGGCGGGAGCGGCCCCCCCGGGACGGGCGGCGGCGAGACCGTGGGAACCGCGCCCGGGGAGCCCCGCTGCCCGTCCCGGCGCACCCCCCCCCGCCCCGGGGGGCAGCCGCCGCCGCCGGGGGCTGCCGACCTCGTTTTCCTCAAAAATAGGGATTCGCTTGGGTTGTTCCTGTTCTCCTTACAGGAAAAGGGGAAGCCACAGGCTGCTCCACGCCCGCACCCTGCGTGCGTGAAGAGAGCCCTTTCCTTGGGGTCTGCGAGAGGGCGAAATATTTCCTGCCCAAATACCTGAGTACAGAACTGCTAAAATACACACGAGTGAGAGATAGTAGCAACTTGGGGGGGGGGGGGGGGGGGGGAAGGACTGTCCCCAGATAATTTTCCTTTCCGTAGATTTTCGTTTGGTTGGTTTTTGGTTGAAGGTCAAGTGCGCAGAAGCGATTGCAGTGAGCAAACACCGTACCGCCTAGTTTAATGTTTCCTTTCCCCGAACTAATATTTAGCTCTTGCGCTTGATTCGGTAGACAAAAATTTTCACATTACGAACCCAGCAACAGTCGTTTCTTTCCTTGCCGCCCTTATTCTGCGAGAAACAAACGAGGAAGAAAAAAAACCCAAACAACCCAACCCCCAAACGATTTCGATTAGCCGGCGCAGCAAACTAACCGAAAACCTAGGGAAAAGGCACGGATGCGCCTAAAATGTTCCCCTCCCTTCCCCGCTTTGCGGCCGGTAACCCGCCGGCCGTCCCGCCGCGGTCCCGCACCGGCGCCGCTACGAGCACCTGCCTCCGGCTCCCCGCTCGCCTCGGAACAGCAAGGAAGAGGAAAACGCCATTTATTTAAAATGCCGCTTTTTTTTTTTTATTTAAAATCTCAACAGTGGATCACTTTTTTTTTTTTGCAACCAAACAAGTAATAAATATTATTTAGCAACTTTTTTCTTTTTTTCTTTTTTTTTTTACAAAAATAAACAGATGATAAAATCTCTGCAAGGGGCAGCGATAAGAAAAGTTGTTATTTCAGAAACAAGCCCAAGTTCTCAGTATTGCAACACGGACAGTGTGAAAGTTCCTACACAGAAAGAGCATTAAAGAGTTCAAACTTTGTTAAAGGTGGCAGGAACGAAAAAAACCCAACGTGTTATACGCTTCAAAAAACAAAACCCCAACAAACCCCAAGAACCCAAACCAACGAAATCAAGGCAAACCGACCCCTTATTCACTCATGAGGCTTACACAGTACAAGTGCACGGACGGAAAGCTCAGGCAGAGCGGACTTGCGTCGTTATCGTTGAACGGTATATTTACAAATCCCGAACCAGAAAGAAAACCGGAAAAAAACGGCGGGCGGGGGAAGGGGAGACTAAACCGACTTTCCCGGCTCCACTCCCACCCGGAGCCCCGCTGCTCCCCGCCAGTGCCGGGAGTCCCGGGAGCGGCGGCCGGGGGCTCCGGGGCTGGGCTCTCCGGGGCGGGATGTGACCCAGAAACGGCTCCTAAGGCTCTTACGTGTAGCAACGAAACCGGGAGGGGCGGAGGGAGAACAAACAACAAACAAACGAGCAAAAACCCCTCGACAGTTTTGGTTCCTCCATTCGCGACGAGCCTAGGACTACCTCCCCCTCCTAGCGAAGTTACCGACAACGTAAAATTAAAAATCAAGAGGATGCGCGGGCGCTCGCTCGCCTCGGGGCGGTTTCCCCCGCCGCTGGGGGAGCAGGGCAGAGCCCGGGCCGGGCTCCGTCCCATCCCGCCGCCCCTCCGGCAGCCCCGGGAGCGCGGCGGGGGGGGCACGCCCGGTGCCGCCGCGGGGGCGCGTCCGTAGGTCCTGGAGGTGGCGGGGCGGCGCGGGGCGCGGCGGGGCGGCCCCGCCGAGGGGCTCATTTGGTGTCGGTGGCTAATCTGGGGAGGCTGGCGGTGCCCATGCCGGAGACGTGGTGGTGCGGCGGGGCCGACACCTGGCACATGCTGCAGGGGCAGGGCATCCCCCCCCAGTGCTGGAAGCCGCTGCCCAGCGGGGCGGCGGCGGCGGCCGAGGGCGACTTGAGGAGCCCGTGGGGGGGCCGGATGGAGCTGACGGCCGAGAGGCCGGAGCCGGGCAGGGAGGCGCTGGAGACGGCGGCGGGGGGCAGGATGGGGTGGTGGACGGGGTGCGAGGCGGGGTGGCCCGGGTGGCCGGGCAGCGGGGCGGAGTGGGCGCCCATGCCGCCGGGGCAGGCGGCGGGGTGGAAGCCGGCGTGGTGCCCGCCGTAGATCTCGCTGACCAGGCGCTTCATCTCCTCCAGGGAGTTGGTGAGCATGAGGATGTAGTTGCGCGCCAGGAGGAGCGTGGCGATCTTGGAGAGCTTGCGCACCGACGGGCCGTGGGCGTAGGGCATCACCTCCCGCAGCCCGTCCATGGCGATGTTCAGGTCGTGCATCCGCTTGCGCTCCCGGCTGTTGATCTTCAGCCGCAGCTGCTGCAGCTCCGGCTCCGTCATCTGCTTCTTGTCCTTCTTGGAGGAGGAGGAGGACGACGAGGAGGAGGACGACGACGAGGACTTGAAGCCCAGCTTGTCCACCACCACCACCCCCGCAGCGCTCATGGCGCTGCGCAGCTCGGCGCTCAGCTCCGGCGGGGAGTCGCTCTGCGTGGAGCTGGACACGGTGCCGCCCGTGAAGCCCCCGCCGCTGCCTTTATTCCTGGCCGTGAGGAAGAGGTCATCGGGCTCCGGGGAGGACGGGCGGCTGGAGACCAGGCTGGCGTCCGAGTCCATGGCCCGGCGGGCGGGACGGCGGCGCGCAGCGGGCTGCCTGCGGGGAGGGGAGAGAGCCCGCAGGCGGCCCCGGGTCAGCGCCCGCCGAAACTTGGCGGGCCTCCGCCGCCCGCCACGTCGGCGAGCCCGCTCCGCCGCCTTTCCGCGGGGCCGGGGAGCGACGCCCCCGGCGGGGCAGGCCGCGCTGCCCGCCCTCCCCTCGCCGCCGCCCGCGGGGCGCCCTCGGGGGCCCCTCCCCTCCCGTCCCGTCCCGTCCCCTCCCGTTCCGTCCCGTCCCGTCCCTCCCCTCCCTCCGCGCCTCTCCGCCGGGCCGGGGGCGCGGGGGGTGCCGCGCCGGGGGGCGCGGGCGCGTGGGGCGCTTACCGTGCGCGGGGCGGCCGTGGGGAGCGGCGCGCCGTGACGGGTGAGCACGGCAGCAGCGCGCACCTTGCGGCGGCGGCGGCGGCGGCTTTATAGCCGCGCCGGGGAGGAACGATGTCACCGGGCGGGAGGGGGGCTGCGCCAATCGGCGGCGGCGGCGGGGGGGGGGGCGGCCGGGGGGGGCGGCTGATGTCACCGGGGCCGGTCCGGCTCGATGGGGCGGGCGGGCGGGGGGGCGACGGCCGGCCGCGGCGCGGGGAGCCCGGCGGGGGGGCGCGGTGGGGGGGGAGGGACTTTTGTCAAATCCATAATAAAATGCAACAATGACAGCGCCGGGAACAGCTGTTGGGGGGGCGGGACGGAACGGGGACGCGGACGGGACCAAACAGCCCCTGGCCCCGCCGCCGCAACGCCCGCGGCGAGGCCGCGCTGCCCGGCTCCCGCCAGCACGTCGGTGTTTCCCCGCGCCCCGTCCCGTCCCGTCCCGTCCCTTCCCGCCCCGCCGGGAATCGCTCAGCCCCGGCCCCGGCACACGCACCGGGCGGCCGGCACGCTTCCCCCGGCGGGTGCCCTCTCCTGCCCTCAGCCCGGTCGCTACCCCCCCGTTAAGTGCTGCAAAGGGGGTCGGAGGGGCAGGGAAAAAAAAGCGATTTCGGCCACTCCGTTCCCCACGAGCGGATTTCCCCGCGGAGGTCGCCGGGCGGTGCCGGGCAGCGCCGGCCCCAGCGGGGACCCCCGGCTCCTGCCCCGCAGCGACCGGGAGAGGAAGCCGGAGCGGTCGCCAAAACCTACCCCCGAAACAACCCTCTAGCAAGACCGGAGCAGGAAAGGGGGGAGAGAGAAAGAAGGAAGGACGTTAACAAAAAAATGACCTTCGGAAATGCCGCCCGGCTCCCGGCGAACCCCCTCGCGCCGGCAGCCCCCTGCAACAGGGTCGGGGCTTCCTCCCACCGGGGTAAATCCCCCCGGCCCCTTTGCCTTTGTTGTATTATTTTTACACCCGTGTCTTTCCCAGCTGGCCCGGCAAGCCTCAACCATCCGTTAAATATGTATTTAAAACGTTAAGAAGTGAAGCGTGGAAATGTGTTTCCCAACGGTTGCGGGGATGATCCGTAACAGGTCAATTAGGAAAATCTGTCCCAGCGACAGCCGGGCCCGCCGCCGCCCGCCGCCCGGCGTGTGTCCCGCTGCCGCCCGGGCGGCTCCCGGCCTGGCCACCCGGGACGTGCCCCGGGCTCCCCCCGGCCGGCCGGGCGGAGGGGCCGCCCCGGCCCTCACTGCCCGCACCTGCTGGCGGGGCTGCGGACCCCGGCCGGGGGGAGGCGGGGGGGGACACATCCCCCCGCCCGGGGCTGGGTGGGGGTAAGGCGGGGGGGGGGAGCTGGGGCTGAGTCCTGGAGGTGAGCAGCGGGACGGGGCGGGGGGGACGACGACACACACGTCTGTGCAAACTTTGCATTTATTTCATGGTCGGGAAGCGGTGAGGCGGCAGCGGGAAGCCTGCCTCTGCCTTTTGACTGATGGCTCTATACGGCGCATTGTTGGAGCCGCAACAGCAGGGCAACAGCGAGCACAACTAATTAAGCCCCGGCGCCTTTCCTCCGGCCGCCGGCTCCTGGCAGGGACCGGCCCGGGGAGCGGGAGCGGGCCCCGGGCGGGGCGGGGGGCGGCCGCCCCCGGGGCCGCGGTGCTGGGGCAAAACCGAGGAAAGCGCCGGCATCGCTCGTCTCCCTTCCGCCTCCCAGGGCTCGGTAATTTTCCTTCTTAAAAGGCTGGGACCTTTCCTTCTGAAAAGGTCGGCCCCGCCGCCCCTCTGCACCCCAGACGGATCGGGGGTCCCGTCCTCCCCGTCGGGTCCGCGGCACCCGCTGCTGTGCCGCGGCCGCGGGCTCAGCCCCGGGGCCAGGCTTTCACCCCCCGCTTCATCAGCCCGGGGACGGGACGGGACCCCCAAAGCGCTGCGGTCGTGCCCGTCCGCCGCCCGCTCCGCGGCCTCGGGGGCTCCCGCTCGGCCGGGCGGGGCGGGCAGCAGCCCCCGAGGCGCCGGGAGCCCGGGAGGAGGCTGGGGGCGGGCGGCCGGGGGCTGGAGCAGAGGTGGGGGTTGTCTGCCGGGAGGGATGGCGGGGGAGAAGCGGTGAAGAGCCGCCGGCCCCTGCCCCGGGCGAGTGGGGCTGGGCAGCCGGCGGAGGCGCGGCGGGGGCTTTCGGAGCTCCGGGGCCGGGCTGCGCCCTGGGGAGGCAGTTCTCGCAGCACCCTGGGGGGCCCGGGGAGAGAGGGCAGCGGACTCCTGCCTTTTTTGCTTTTTCTTTTCCTTCCTTTTTTTTCCTTTTTTTCTTTTCCTCCTTTTCCTTTTCCTTTTCCT
This sequence comes from Haliaeetus albicilla, assembly GCF_947461875.1. Lineage (NCBI taxonomy): Eukaryota > Metazoa > Chordata > Aves > Accipitriformes > Accipitridae > Haliaeetus > Haliaeetus albicilla. The sequence continues at coordinate 16,967,881 of NC_091488.1, forward strand.
ATTCCTTTTCCTATTCCTTTTCCTATTCCTTCCCCCCTTTTTTCTCCTCCCCCGCTTTTTCCTTTTTCCTTTTCCTTTTTTCCTTTTTCCCTTTTCCTTTTTTCCTTCCCCCCCCTCCAGAGAGGAAACCCCACGCCACCACCGCCAACGAGAACCCGGGGTCTATGTCCCTAACGGGGGCGAGCACTGTCTTTGATGATCACCGTCTGTCTGTCTGGAGGGGAACTGTGTCCCGCCTGCAGCCCGCGGGGCTCCTTGCGCAGGGGGGAGCGGAGTTTGCGCGGGGCCGGGGCCGGGGCCGGGGCCGGGGCCGGCCGAGGAGGTGGCAGCAAAGTGGTGCTTCTGTGCCGTCCTCGTCAGAAGGGGGGGGGGTAGTGCAAAGTGGAAAGGGGGTGATCTCTGCAGTGAGATGTCAGATTAAATGTCACGCGTCCCCCTCCTCGATTCAATAAGGCTCGATATTGCAAAACCACCTCTTGTCGGCACGTCCCGGGCAGCCCTGGAGGTCTCCCAGAGGAGCCCTTCACCCCAACTTGTTTTTGACACTAAAATGTGGAGCGGAGCCTATTTTCTTACCTATGAATATGTTTTGTTTTTTTTTTTTTAAATAGCGACTGTAGGCAATGAAGGCATGAATGAGGGCAATCAGGGAACATGATGAAGTGATAACTTAATAAAAACCAGACTGTTGCTTTCATGTTGAAAATCACTCGGAATGTCATTAGGTTATTGTTTCGGATTGTTATTGCCTATATTCCCTCAAGGCCTATGGCCCAGGGTCCTTTCCTCATGGATACCACACAGCTACACTGAAACTGCCCCTGCCTGGCTGTAAGGAATCTGAGGCACCCGACGGACAAGGAGCCTGTCTGTGACCACGGCTCCTTGAGGACTGGCAGCTGAAAACAGTTTTAATGATGCCTCAGAAGCTGTAAGGCCTGATCCCCAGTGCTGTCTGTCTCCCATCTGTTAGCAGGGCTGTGGGCTTGAAATTGGGCTTTGCAGTTCCAGAGCCTTTTAAACTTTTCCAGTTGAGAGCGCGGACTTCAGGGAGTCTGCTGGGGTCACAGTTGCCACCCCTGCCCAGCCAAACACCGCAGGTCCACAAATCTCAGCACCTGACACTGAGGAGATGAGGATGTGGAGGTTGCTTGCAAGCTCTCTTCCCACTGTTGAAAGGTATGAGGAGATCCCAGGGCAGGGAATAACTTCCTCAAGGTTCAGGTTTGCCCCCCCACCCCTATTTTTTCCCCCCTTTTCTTTCTGAATGTATCTCGATCAGATACAAATGTATTTTTTGCTGTTGTTCTGGACTTACAGTGAAGTCTAGTCTGTGGGCTTTGATGCCGTTCCACCTGCCCAACTAACACATTTGATACCTATGATCTCCAAGAAAGGGACTCAAGTTCATTGTGCGGGGCAGTTGTTTTTATTCTGTTGAGGTTCTTCTTTCTTCCAGTGCTAGATTTGTTTTTGTTAACACTTGTTCGATTGAAATGTTGGAGACACATGCTCTTTGCCAAAAACTCAGCATGTCTTCCCATTCAATCAGAGACTGGAAACGCTTCTAATCTTCACAGGAGTCACCCAGAGGGAAGTCTCAGAAATATCAGAGCTGATGTTTGTGATATTTGCAGGATTAAAAATATGCAGGAAATAGGCCATCTCCTATTCTCATCTAGCAGAAAAAACCCTCTTTATAAATAAACTTTTGTCACTTATGAGCCTGCTGTCATCTACAACAAAATAATTAGATTGCTATTTAAAACCCAGGCTAGATTCTGTGTCTTACACCTTTCAGGCTCAGTCATCCCTCCTCTCAAGCATGGCCATTTACTCAAACATGACAAGTCTCACACCTGTGAGATTAATGGGGATTGACTTTCTCCGACCTTAGGACATTATCAAAACCACCTCATCCAGATCCCTTTTAACTCTTTGGTGCAGGTGTAAGACATACAAGCTTTCTGACCATAATTTGCTGTGTTTAATACAAGATGCTGTATTTTTTACAAGATATGGTATGATTTCATTTAATACATTGCTGGAGGAAAAACTTTTAAGGATGCAATAGATAACTCCATACCACCATTTTATTGCCTTAACAAAAGGCAATGCCTAGAACTTATAAACCAGTATGACAGCTATTTCATTTTAACAGCTGCTATGTGTTACCAACAATTTCACTTCTCGTTTACAATATCATCTCCTATGGGCAAATGAGGAGAAAGAGGCTGAAACACCAAGAAAGCACCGTGCTGGCAGGCCCACTGGCACCTCCTGTCCTGGGCATCCTGGGCAGGCATCTGTTGACAGCCACTTCATAAAGTATTCAAGCTTTTCTCAGGATTGGTTTCATGCTGAGGCTGAGCAGAGAAATACCTGTGTGGCACCGTTTCTATGGGGCTGGTGAAGCATTTCAAGTCTGCAGAGGAGTGGGACCTCTGCAGAAATGTCACCTTGCTAAGCAGAGGTGCGCTGTGCATGACGCCTTCCCTTGGACCCGGAGACGGGAGGTGACAACCTGCCAGCCTCCACTGGTTTTTAGTCCAGGTACTGCTCTGTTACAGAGGAGATACAGTGGTAATGAAAAATGATGTGTTTAACTTTCCCCGGGGCTTGATGCTGTCCCTCATGTGCAAATCCTCCCAAAATGAGCTGCCGTAGCAGGCAAGGAGCAGTGGGAACATCCGAGAGAAACAAATCAATGCCACTGCTATGATTGGCTTTTGGATGGAGAGAGGCAAGGAAACAGAGCTGGAAGGGTCGTGATTTGCCCAGCCACATGCAGTTTTCTGTCTCACAGGAGACAGAACTGGGGGTTTTGCTCTGCACCAGCCAAGCTGGACACCAATGGGATTAGAAAATCACCCACATGTTCAATCTGGTGAGCTGGTCCGAACTGCCTTCATCCCCTGGTCACAGCAGCAGGGCCTGAAGGTGGGAAAGAAATGTGTGTTATATAGATGGAGGGGCAAAGAAAGCCCCGGCACAACTAGGCGTATCTCCTCTGTAAAAAATGGAGTGTCCTTGTCAGGGCTGAACTTAGTCTAGAAAATCATATTTTACTCTAATTTTTGCAGGAAATTCCCATATAATACAGCATGGACTATTAGTTCTCATTTTGAGTTTCCTGGGCAGCATTTTCATAATTTTTTTTTTTCCACATTTTGCCATTTGTCTGTATGTGGCACTCTTATACTACCCTTCTTTTCCACTTTCCATTCTTTACTTTGACTGAGAGCTCCTTAGAAATGAGAGAGTCCTGGCGGAGTTTTAGTGATGAGTAGAACATGAAAACGTGGGTATGTTTTGCTTCCCATGAGAACACTCGCTAGAAACAAATTTTTCCTCAGGTTATCCCTTTGTCCTGTCCCTACCCTGTGCTCAGAAGAAAAATGCTTTAAAAATCCTGATGCTAATAGGTTAATGTATCTGTCTGACCGAGCCCCAAGGATTTTGTTGCTGTGTACTCATCATGGAAACAATCCCCCATATGAAAGTGTCGGTGCCCCTCAGAATGGGTTTCATATGGTGGCAACAACGGTTGGGCTCATGCCAAACTGCTCACTGGCTGTGGGCATTTCACTGCCAGTGTTACAGGAGGCCCTTGACCCCTTGGGATGCAGAAGGTCTTAGCTGATATGTTCTTTAATGTGGAAAAAAAAAAAGATTAAAAGAAGCTGGGTAGCAAAAGTCTGTACTAGAAATTTGGTGAGATTTCTCCTTAATTTGTTAAGAGTTTTGGGGGGCTGTCACCTTCCTGTGTCATACTGGGACTTGCATTAATGGAGTAACAGCTGAACTAAGCGTTCGGAATGAACATATCAAAGCCCCGAGTCTGTACGACACCATCTCTTGCCGCCCATGATGTCAAAGGTTGCGGCGAACGTCTCCCTCGCTTTCTGGGTGGCATTGTTCAGGAGAGTGGCCCCAGCAGATGGCCCAAAAACTGCACCTCGGCCAAGCAAAGAGGGACCACATGTGATGAACCATAGATGTCTCATTAGCAAACAGGGGGAAATAAAGCAAGGATGAGAAAAAAAAGATAAAAAGAATACACAAAGACATTTACATATTTACATTGTTTCTCCCTCATTTCCAATTCTCCTTTAGCTGAAGTGTCAGTGGGCTCGCTTTTCTCCTTCTGTTTGTATGTTTACTTGTGCTAAATAGATTATGATAATCAGGCACATAAATGCATGCAACTGTTATTATGGCATTTTAATCACAGAGTTTTTCACTGGAAGCCTTCATTAGAATTCTCATAATCTCACTTGTTAGTGTAACAAACAGTAATAAATGCCAAGGAACTGGGATTAAGTCAGAGACATTCAGACATTAAAGGAGAAATATGGAAATGTTGTCAAATCTCCGCATTATTTATTGAAATGTCACATAAACAGTTCAGGACTTTAAATATCTTACTCATTAGAAAGAGAGGGTGTGCGGCCACCTGAAGATAGCAATTATAATTTTTTAGGGAGTGCCGGAACCATATGTCCCTCATCGACTCTTCCCAACTTTGCTGGGCTACCCAGGCAACAGCTACTTTCTAGCTATCTGTTCATATTTATAAGCTCCATCCCCGAGATACTTAGCTGGGGGATGTCCGTGGATGGCAGGACATGACATGGTAAGGCGGCGCGCTGGCTTTTACGTGGCTCTTCTGTATCTTTGCAGAGTGATGCGTGCCGTACCCGCTTGCGCTGGGGGTGCCAGCTCCACCAGCTGACCGTGGAGCCAAAGGTCTCCTGATGCCATCAGAGGAGGCCTCCTGCCACCTCCTGCCAACTATCCCTTGGCAAAAGGAAGGAAGCCTGCAGTGATGTGCTAGGGGAGCCTGGGAATTTACCCCACCGCTGTTCTCGTGGGCTTGCTTTGGGGGCGCAGCTGAGGGAGCAAGATGGGGATTTGCCACTGATTTTTCAGACCATAAAAATGTAGCGCATCCCTTGAAGTCCTGGGGAAATGTGTGCTGTTGAGGCTGGGAGTGGGGCTGCACGCACACCCTGCGCGTGCATTCCTATGCTTGCCTCCTCTCTGTGCGTTACCCTGCTGCTGCGGGGAAGGGATGCTGCTAATAGCAGAAGAAACAGAAAATAGCTGCTCTTTTCATGCAACTCAGCCCACACGTTTTATACCGTGCAGGCGAGGCCTCCTCCCACTCATGAATATGCACCCGCGCTCCCCCCCATCCCTGTGGAATGGGTGCGGAGGTGGGCTGCGGGGCCTGGCCCCCTGCCACTGCCGGCGCCTGTGTAAAACACTTGAGCAGCAGAGTTATTCACAGTGGTTTGCGTTCCCCCCCCCGCTTTTTCTTTTTGTATTTTTCCCTTTTAAGAACAAAACTGAATGCAAAAGACAACTGCACTCATATCGGGTTTCCCACCATTGGCTTATGGTGAGGCATCCCTCGCAGCCGTCGAAGATGCGGGTGAGATGCTGAAGCAGGTGAGCAGCACTGAGTTTTGCACGTACTATTTTTCTGCATTCAACCAGGCAGTAGTAGTAAGTTTTGCAGGAAGAGACAAAATCTCGCCATGGTGAAACTCTTGTTGACCCTGAAGGAGTGAGAACCTCCAGGGGAATTAATCAAATCTATCCTCGAAATGAAGTTTGATTCCCCTTCCCAGAGAAAAGGCCCATTTTACAGGAGGCACCACTTACGTGCTTTTTCAAATAAAATCCTGAATCAGCACCTTCTGCAAGCATGAGCTGTCATTCATCTGCCTGAGAAGGATAAAATCTGTATAGCACCAGGGAAGAAAAAAAAGGAAGGCATTACTCAAATTTAACTGTTGTGCAACTGCTGTATCACCCAGGATTTTTAATACTGACTCAAATGCAAAAGACAGATGAGGGTTATCTAAAAGTACGAGTTTTGATGCTTTGAATCTGAAGTTTCTGTGGTCTCTTCCTCCCTCCCCTCCTAAAATACAAACCATCCAGAAGGGATTTACGTTCACAGCAGCCGATGCATCAGCGAGACCACTTCATTCCAAACTCCCCCCTTGAAACTTGGAGGAAACATTTTTGCAGACTCATGTGTGATGGCGTTTTACAGGACTTGGTGGCCCTCTCACCCCATGCTGTGCTTGAAGAGCCCCTCTCCACTTAGGAGATCAGCCCTCCCGTTTTGATGCCTGTCACACTGTTTGTGCAAATGTGGGTGTTTCTGTGCTATAGTGGCCCCCCTTTCCCATTTGAATTGCTTAAAAGGTACCCCATAGACAGTCCCTCCCCAAGCTGTTGAGCTATAGAAAGATGTTCTTCAGTTGGCAGGGGTTTTATAGATTTGCTGGACAGAAAAAAAAAAAAAAGAGGAGAGATTCCTTGCTTTCGGTAACACGCTGGCAGGAGTTTTGATCTTTTGTATAACATGCTGAATTTATTACCTTGGGTTCTTCGCACTGTTACTCGCTCCAACGAGTCGGGTGGGGAGCTGTGCTTGCCTGGCCGGAGCGGCAGCCCTGACCCACTCCCACGTGCGCCTGGGCTCAGTTTATCGAGGCACAGCGATTTAAAGCACATGTTCCTTTGGAACCGCTTGAAGAAAATGTTTGCAAGTGGAAATATAAATGCCTTAAATAACTTCGTTTGTTTTAACAGTTCCACATGAAGCCTCCCCCTGTCAATCCACCGAAGATGCGAGTGAGGTCCTGGCGTGCTTCGCCTGAGCCATACGTCCTCCAAAGCTGCCTCAGAGGGTAAGGCTCTCGGAGGAGCTGGAAGGGTTTTGTTGCCAAAATCCCAGAGCAGCTGTGGCTCTGCCGTTCGTGGCTGCCTCTTGCGTTAGCTGCCAGGCACCCGGCATGAGGGTGCGAGGGGGTGCCGGGACAGGGAAACACGGAGGGGTCAGGAGGGAGCCTGACCTGCAAGCAAGGGGGAGGCTCAGGTCAAGCAACTTGTGAGGGAAAAGCTTGGGAAGGACTGGGAGCAGTTAGTGGGAGAAGGAAGAAATGCAGGCTCTTGGGAGAGGGAAAGGGGTGCGGGAAAGAGCGGTGGCAAGGTGTGTTTCTGGGGATGGGGAGTGGAGGAAAGGAGTGAAGTGATACAGCATTAGGAGTGAGCATCTCAGGGGGCAAGGAGGAGGTGTGAGGGGGTTGGTGAGAAAGGAGGGGCAAGGTAGGAGAAAAACTATTGAGGGTAGCTTGAGGGTTTTTTTTGAAAATCCAAAACAAGGAGAAAAGTTGTTGCTATAAAGAGAGAAAATTCACAATGACTGTGTAAGCTGCTCTCCAGGCTTTAGAAAGGTCCCTATATTCAGAGCATGGGTTGCATGAATTCAAATATTGCTTAGCTGTTTACAATGCAAACAAAAATTAACCTGAAGAAAGATCTCCATGTGTTTTGACTGGACAGGTGCTGATTGGTACCAATAGATTAGAATCTAGAAAAATCCCATTTTCTCAAAAAATGAAAAGTATGGGAATGTAATTTTGAGGTCTACCAGCAAGGACACAGTTTATGCTGGTTGCCCCAGTGGCCTTCTTCCTCACAATTTCCAGCCCTCTTTCCTCCCAGTATAACTCTGAAGAAATCCAACCACTGTCCAGTGTTGTCCCAGGCATGGGACACATCCTGATGAAGGGACCTGTGCCCTTGTTGAGGTTAAAAGTCTCTGAGGGAGCAGGTAGCTCCCAGTGGCCATGCTCTTGTTTCATGACTTCTTGGCAAGCAGCTGGCAGGATGGAGTGAGGCACTTTTATGTCAGATCTATGTCCCTCACAGCACCAGAAAAAGGGCTGAGGACCCCGAGGGTGACCTGTAGGGCCACAGGGAGCTGTGCCCCAGCACCTGCACTGCTTTGCCTGTCCTTTACTGGGTACACATGTGTGATTTCACCCGTTTGCCCTTCCACACCTGGTCTGTGCTGCCCACCCGATGCTACCAGGTCGAGGCCAGACACCTCTCGTGTGCGTTGCATACATTTCCCTCCTGCTTTGTTGCGGGCATTCGTGCCAGCTAAAGTATTTCAAGGTTTGTATCTGCCTGTGGAAATGCTCCCCTTCAGCTGCAGATCTCTCACAGTACATCTGCCTGGGCTATTAGCAGGGGAGCAAGGCTGGCCTGATAGCATGACTGCAGGCACGTGTAGTTATCAGGTGCTGAGTAAGAGCCATATTTTTGCTGGAGTGAAAGGCAAGGATTTCTGCGGCGTGACAGCCTCTGCAGCCCCGGGTCTGACTCAACTGTTTTACTTGCTGGAGCACTCCTTGCTTTCTCTGGCCAGGAGGCCTCTTTCTTTCTGCCTCTCTGTCTCTGCGCTCGGTTTTCTTGGGCTTCCTGGGTGGTGGTGGAGTTGTGATGTCTTGAATACCAATAGTGAAGCTGAACATATGTGAACCTTTCCTAATCCTGCTAATCTTCCTTCAAAAACCTTTCTGAAAGTGTAGGCAACATCCAGATTTAAAAAAAAAAAAAAAAGCAAGCTACTGAGCATTTTAATGACAAATAATCTTTGTAAAAGGGGAGGGGGTTTTTGCCTCAGCTGGAGATGGAGCTTATGAACTACAGCAGGTAGAAATAACTGCTGTATTACCTCATGTAATCTCTGCTATTCAGGGTCAGATTAGGCCTGAATGCGAGGCGAAATAGACTTCTCTTTTAAACTGGGGACTTTGTCCCCACAACGGCTATTAGGCGGTAATTAGTTGTGACACAGAATTACCAGCCGCACAATGGCAACCGGAGCCTTACAAGTCCTTTGAAATGGCTTGGAGGAGCTGAATAGATGCTACTTTCAATTTTTAAATTCTGCTCAGAGGTAGGAATTATTGCCTTCCCTCCCACGTACCACTTCTCTCCTGGCTTACATGGTATGTCTGTCAGACAGGGAGCCAGTACCAGTCAAAATTCGGATGTTCCCAGTCAGCCGCCCCACCGGCTGCCCACAGCTTTTGGCAGGAGGGATGAGATAACAACTTCTTCTTTGATCTCATTAGCTGCAATATTGTGGCGATGACTCGAGACTCGTGTCGACACGCTGGATGCTTTGAGACTTCCTAGAGCTTTGAAGGGGAAAATGAGACCTAATGAAATCAGTCAATGTAGAGGTAGGACAGGGCTGGGCTTGCCCATCGGTTAGGGACTCGAGTGAGTGAAAAGCTGTCTCTGCGTGCCACCAGGCATGCTGCACACACGCCGCTCTTCCCGGCATACCTACGTATCACTGGCAGCCTCTGCCTTGCATAGGCAAGAGTCCTATCCTTGCAGAGCTGATACTCTGGAGCAGCCTCCGAGGTATTCGGCGTGGAGATCTGAACTGGGCCTCTGTAATATAGATTGTAGCCAGATGTGAACCTGAAACTTTTAGGAACTGGAAAATGAATATTGAGAGCTAAATCTCTCCATGCTGCTGCCAGTGTGGGAATGAAGGATCATGCTCCAAGTCTTCAATCTAATCAGCAGCACCGGCAACCCCAATACATTGTGCCTTCCCCGAGGCAGCTCTTTGCAAACTGTTTGTTCAGCAATAACATGACAAATGGTTTTATTCCCAGTTCCAGCTAGCACTGTAAGGCATCGTGGAGCCTGAATCATAAGGCAAAAGGAAATCTCTTTCCTACCTGGCCAGTCCCGGCACACTTGCTGCGCTCTGCTGCTAACAGCCCCGACGAGAGGAGAAGCCCACCTCTGGGGTTTGGGGTGCCCTGGGCAGTACCCGAGTGAGCTGGGGCAGGTCCTGGAGCTGTACGACCCTGCCACCACGGTCCCTGCACCGGTGGATAACAGCATGATCAAGCCAGTGGCTGCCGGCCGAAGCCTGGATGAACGTCCCGTCCTGGCCACTGTGGGGGACAATGGCCTCCAGGTGTCCCAGGGTGGTGGTGGTCCCCATGCATCCCCTGAGGCGGTCCTCAGTGTTCCTCACTGGGTTTGTATTTATGGGCTTCCTACTTCAGGAGCCAGTTTACTTAACTTCCCGTGCCTTCCCCTGATATTTTATGGAGGCATCACTTTTGCCACTGGCTGCCACAGCAGGGGACACCTGGCCATGCCACCCCTCGTCAGCCAGTGCCTCCGCTCACACCCCCCAGGCAGCAGAAGGATTGCCGCTGGGAAGAAGGACTGACACAAGCAGCATTGCAGAGGGGCCACGCTCAGGAGAACATGGGGTTAAGTGAGAGCTCTTTGGTGTGTCCAGCAGCCCTGCCATTGCTGTGAAAGTCCCCAGGTTGACTAGGGGAGTAGCTTCAGAGGGTGGTTGCTATAGTTTACCCATATTTCCAAAAGTAAAAATACTATAGTAGGGACTATATGTTACATATTTCACAGACAACATGAACGTGCACACTTTTGTGCTGACATCGAAGTCCTGCATGTGTCTCCCCAAAAGAACATAAAACCCACACAGCCTACAAATGCCCAGGGATCACTGAACCATGGACTCTGCTTTCAAAAGTGAGAAAATATTTTCCTTTCGTACCTAGTGCTGGTCCATCTTCCCTGCCTTAAAGTGGGAACACAGCATCTTCCTAGCACGTAAGAAAAGCATTCACCTGCGGACCTGTTAGCCCATGCCCTGTGATATCTTTTAAAGGATCCTCAGAGCACATTGCAACAAGGAAACAAATTATACCAGGCAGTTAAGTTAAAAACAAAAGACCAGGTTTTATAACCCTTCCCCATGCTGAAAAGCACCTCCTTCCTGAAGTAGTCCTGTTGATTTCAAAGCCAAATTAAATCTCTTGAAAGAGAGAGGAACAAAACCAGCAATATGCTCCAGTACTTAGGACCATAATTTGTTCATTTTTCCACAGTAAATGAATTAAAATCGGGACCTTTGATGTGAGCATATAATAATGTAACATTTTTTTCTTTAGGTATCACTTTCACAAAATAGCTAAACCTCAGTATTAATTAAAAGAAAAGCTTTAAATGTTTCTGGAAAGAAAGAAAGAAAACATGTTAAAAAATTGAGGCTTAAAATCTGTGTTCCCCTTTCTAGCAGCTGGAAATCAACCTGCTCCTGCTGACGTTAGCAGGCATTTGCGATTAGCCTCCACGGAAGGGATCGGGCCCCCTCTTCTCTGCCAACAAACTGTTTTCTTCCTGTTTAAGCATGTATCCAAATTAATGACCAAATTAGCGGTGCGGTCCCTGGCTCTCAGCACTGGCCCCGATGCAAGCGCACCAGAGGGGCAGAGCCTGACCTCGGGGCAACCTCTCGCCTTGACTTCCCACATTAATCTTGAAACCTCTTGACTTCCCGAAGTCAGCTCCTGTATCTATTCTGCAGCATTAGCATCTGTGGTGATTTGGGTTTGCTCCCACGTGCCACCAGCTTGCTTCGGCTTTGAGATTAAGGGGGTTTATTTGTCAATTGCGCTGTTTCTTACGATTTGGGAAACACCATATTACCTTCCAAATAACTGCAGCTTAAACGCTGAGTAGACTTTCTCATGCTTTAAACCAAGGTGCAGGGTGTAGATCGGGCTCTCCAAGCTCTTGTTAGCTGTGTGGGGTTAAAAATGCCGCTGGGACAAGTGGGGCACTATTATTTACATCTGCTTAAATGCACTGCAGGTGAGGGTCTGGATGGACCTCGCTCGGCCCCAGCTGGTCTGTGTGGGGCAGACATTACACTCCCTTCCTAAGCGTGGCCATGCCAGGGAGTGGAGGTTAAGTGCCTTATCTGTCCTGGCGGGTGCTTGGATCCAAATCTCTTGACCCAAAACTGGCCACTCCTGCCCTGCTAGGGATGTTCGCCCTGCTTCCCAGCTCCTCGCCTCGGTGACCGTGTGCTGTCTTAGCCTCTATCAACAGGTACTAAATATGTCAAGGACTGAAGCAAGAATTCAGGGATCTACCCTCAAAGGTTTTGTTGATTTATCTTTGCTATAAATCTATTTCTTTTGAGTGATCTGAAATTGATTTCAGGCTCATTCCTCCATTCCCCCATTTGGTTGTAATTTGGGATGTCAAGGAAATTGTGTTGAAAGAAGAAGATGAGCAGATATGAAAAGGGATTATCTGTCCCATATGGGTAGAAGATGCTGGTGTGGGGGAGAAGGGAAAAGAAAATGTTTGTCTCTCCATGTTTGCACATGTGCAGTGTTGGGCTTCCAAGAGGAAAGGAAAAATCAAAAGAAAATCCTTAGCTCGACAGAACCATCTCATGACAAGTTAGTAGCTTCGTTAAGACCATCCCTTGGGTAGGGAAAGACAGGCAAGCATCCTCACATGGCAAGTTTAAGTATCTGGTGTGCACTATTTTAGTATCAAATAAGGCCTTTTGCTTTCTGAAGAAACATGCACAACTGAAGGATAAACCAGATCCCTTTTGCAGATCTGTTGGAAAATTATGAAGTATGAACTGGGAAAAGACTTTCTCACTTTTCAGTGTTTTTCATCTGGATTCACTCTGAATGAGAGGACTTCTGAAGATTGGGACAAACTTTTGATGTCATCTTTTGCAGCTACATATCGCTCAGGTAAAAAAAGTGACAGAGACACTTTAGCATGTATCATAACCCATGTGGACTTTCTGCACACTTCTTATTGAGAAGGGGCTGCTTTGTCATGTGAGTTTGTCACGTCTGGGAGCCCCCCTGCCTCCTGCCATGCTCAGGTAGTCTCCCCACCTCACCACCCTACTTCTGCAGCTGCCGGGGCTGGGCAAAGCGGTGTCTGTCACTGCGGCTTGACATGTCCCTCACCGAGAAGAGTTTTTTGGAGCTCCTGTGTTTAACTGATGCTCTTGTCCCCACACCTCAGGTTCTCCCCAGAGCTGAATGTCCCAGCAGTTGCCCTTGGCTTCCCACCGCCAGCCTGTCCCAGGCCACCATACATTTGGATATCCCCAGACGTGCCCTCTGTTTCTGTCTAGAAATTTTACCCCAGTGGATTTGAGCCTCGGACGTGCTCTGTGTCGGGCAGCCAGGGTTGTTCACATCAGGAGGGCAGGCTGTGGCATCCCACACCTCGATGGGGTGAGCGCTTGGCTAGGAGCTCTTGGGAGAGTATTTCCTCCCCAGTTTTCATCCCTGCACTGAAAGCCTGCCTAGCTCTCTCCTAGCTCCCACCCTGGCAGCTCTTGCCTCAGGGGAGGAGGAGGGGATGTGCGGCCCTGCTTAGCCTGTGGCATGCTGCACACTAGCCATCAGTCTTATACATCCATACACTTCTTCCCCTTCCCTTCCCCACTGTCATTCCTCTAGCATGCAGCCAGGCTCTGCTTCCTCGTCTGATGTCCTCCCCAACTCTCTTCCCAAGGTGGGATTCAGGATGCTCCTGTGTAGGCAGGGGTCTCCCCATCCAGAAGTGCTGGGGAAAAAGGGCACAGTATGGCCAAAAACACTGTGCAGAGGGCATTGAAATGACTAAGAAGAGGCAGGGGTCTGTTGCAGATGGCCTCTGCTCACAGGGACGGCACACATTCCCTCAGAGTCAGCTAGGTCTGAAGCACCTCCACAGAGGATGGCCTGGGCAGATCATTCAGAGCAAGATGGGCAATATAAGCACAGAGCACCTTCTCACCTGGCCATTAAAGGCACCTGAGAGACGGCAAATATCCCTTTTGTATTGATGTTTGTCCCTGGAAGGTGCATCAAGGAGGGACCATTCTGCTCCATAGCTTCTCACCACTAGTGGTGATTTGAGGTTGCGGCACTAGGCGCCTACTAAAATATGTGCATTTATTGCAAGAAACTTGACCAAAAAAGAGGAAGATTTAAGAAAGTAATGATATTTGCTTACAGCAGCTTGAGGAGCAAATCTGCAAGTGTCAGGTGGAGCTCACCCCGCTGCTCCCATGCCCAGCAGCTCCCTGCTGCTGTGGGACAACTCACTGCCTTCACACTGGCGATGCTCACATTGGTGTGGTGTGTGCAAGTCAGAGGCTCGTGTGTAGCTGTGATTCAACGGTTTTAACAACCCCTGCCCCCCCCCCCCATCCCCTCTCCTGCGGGCAGTGTCTCAGAACTGAGCCCTGTCATCCTCTCTTGGGGCTGAGGACCTTGCTTTGCTCTCTGCTCACATGCCCTTTGGTTTGGCCTCCAGCTGGGTGGTGTTTGGTACCAGATGTTGTGCAGGGGGAGATGTGACAAGGTACAAATAGGGCTGAAGGCTTCCCCCTTTCTGCGCATTGCCATTTGCCTTGTCCCCAGGGATGCTGTGCAGTTTAGCCACATGCCTCTAGATGCGGGGACCATGACAGCCTGGCCATGGGCCTGTCTCTGCCTCTGCAGGGTGCAATGATGGCATTCACTTCTGTGGGGCAGTGGGAATAAAAGAGGAGAGAAAGACTTGCAGTCTGTTCTTACCGCTGAGGAGATGACATCCAAAGCTGATAGTGTTATCTTTCTGGACACCACATTATAGGTCCTGTGTTTCCAGGCTGGGAACGGTTCCCCAAACAAACATATTTGGTGGACATACACAGTCTCTTAGCTGAAATCTCTGAAGCCCACCTGTTAAGATGGCATAGTGCTCACTCCCAAGTTGGTGAGATGTTGGCCATAGGGCATAAATACCAAGTAACCATGGGTTTAACACGAGCAGCCAGCATAATCATCTAAACACTCTCCATCTGTCAGGACTCCACGTCTCCAGCCAACGCTGCCACAGCCTTGCTGTCTTCTTCTTTGGGCTTTTCCCCGCAGGCCATTAGTTTAAGATACTAGCCCCAAGGCTACTCCCCAGATGCAGGTAAGAAAGACTGGATGTCTGTCTGCTGTTGTGCCATGGAGGAACAGGGAGGCTGCTTTCCCTGAGAAAACCTCCCATGGACTTTGTGTGTGTTGTTCATGCTGATCCAGGAGCTGGGAGGAAACTTCCTTTCCATAAGCAGAAGACCTTAAAGAACTTTCTGAGTAACAGTATGGCTGATTATCAAGGAGGCTTGTAATACGTACATGTAGTGGTCAAAGGCAAACTGAGGTTGGGCACACATGTAGACCCATAATCAGGGTGTTGCATGTCCTCCTTTGAATCAGCAAAGTTAGTCTCCTCCAGCAACAGCCCAAGCTGCAGACTAATATGTCTACAGTACTGTCACCAGTTTTACTAATGTGGTGCAGCCTCTCACCCCTGTGTCTGTATTTATTCAGCCTGCCTCTGTAATCTAACCCAAAGTCATTTATATCAACAACAAAGTATTTACTCAGAAAAGCTCCCACAGTTTAACAGAGTTTCGGTGGGGTTGTGGTTGATCTTTACTTGTTTGGGTTTTCCAAGCCAGAGAAACTTTTTGAGAAGACTAGCCCTCCTACTGCTCCACAGCCTTGCAAATCCCTCTTTCAGGACATACCGTTTGCCAAAATGGTGGCTGCTGGTTTGAGTTCCTTCTCAGAAATAACCACCCACCTGGGAGGTCTCGGAGTGTCCCACTAAAATGGGAGTGAAGCAGAGCTTCCTCCAGGGAAGAGTCACTGCTGGAGGGGACCTGAAAGAACATTTTTTTTGTGCTTGGAATATGACTAGAAAAGCAGTCCAGCATTTTTTTTTAGGGTTGACAAGCATGGAGCAGAAAGGGAAGCCAAAGGAATTCATGATGGCAGTACCAGCAATGCTAGCACTTAGTGCACTGAGGAAAGTTTTGGTATTTCTAATAAAACACGATTGTTATGCGCCTACCACAGACAAAATATGTAATTGCAATGATGCTATCATCAGTGCTCTGGAGCTGGAAATTGGCTAAGTCCAGTGAAGTCAATAGAACAATTTTATTCTTTATAATAACAATGATGACATGTGAGGACCTTTCAGAAAATCATTCAGGGATGTACTTACCTGATACTTGTCAGTTGCCAGCAGAAGATGATGTTCTGTGATCTAAGCCATCTTCTTTAATTTTTGAAGTGAAGCACTGAAAAACAGTTTAATTTTTTAAGATTTACACAAGTATCATCGATGTAAGCTCTCTCCCTTGGCATGTCTGTGTGTATTAAACACTCGGTACTCCCCGTAAAACTGTACCAGAGCATCACAGAAATGAGAATGTTATTAGGAAGCGTGTGAATGCAATTAAATCATTTAAGTGTGAAGAATGTAAGCTGATTTACCCCAACTAGGGATCTGACTTGCTAACTGGGACTGTAACTCAGTTGTCCTGAGAAAACTGAGTTTTCCTGTGCTTGTCTTTGAGGGGCTCTCCTCATTCTGGCTGATCTCTGCTTACCTGCCCTCCTCTCTGCCTCATGCAGCTTGTATCTGAGATGAAACAAAAGGCATGGGTTACACTTTCATGGTTTTTATAATGCCCAACTCAAGTTAAATGTGATAGGCTTTACATGAGCAATAGTGAAAAATAAAGTGGTCAGCTGTCAGGAAGGGGATGCCCCTGTATTGCCCTTGTATTTAATACAGTGTGTGTGTATTTGTGATGAGGGCTTTGTACCAAAGATGCTCAACTTTAAATCCAGATAATGCTATGCTTCTGCAGAGAGGTTTTTGTTTTGGTGGTGTTTTGTTTTGTTTTGTCCTTGGGGAAGAGTGAAAGTCAGTGGCCTGGCTATGTCTTCTCTGGAGATGCTAAACTTCTTACCGAGCATTTTGCTAGTCCCTGCATAGAAAAACATGGATTTTCTTTTTTTCTTTAAAAAACACTTCTAGCAGCTCTTAGTAGGTAATACATGATGGCATAGCCTTTTTGCTGTTGTCAGCAGTCTGTGTTAATGCATCTGTTTGGACTGTTGCACCATATTGCCAGTGCACGAAACATAAAACTGGTACAGCTTTTTTAAGGAAACAATAATATTTTTTTGAAGTAATAACAGGGCTGAGCAAAAAAGTGATCAGGCTGCATTAGTTTCTGGGCAAAATTCTCCCGCCGCAAGCCTGAATGCGCCTTTCCCAACGCATGACCCAATGGGAGTAGAGACTCCTAATTTATTGGAGGGGTGCTCTTTCAGTTTGTGTTTTATTGGTAATTTACAATGCCGAATGCCCTCATATTCACCTTTCCCTCTTCTCAAGTAGGTGAACACAATGGAATTGTCTTGGTTGCAGAAAAAGGGATGCTTTCTCTGAGCATGCCCCATTAATTGGGAACCGGCAGACAACTGACAGGAGTGCAGTGGGTGTGATTATCAGTGCCGGATGAGAGCCATTAACAAAATGGAGAGTGTCATCTTCAGAGCACAAATATTTTCCCTCACCATAATACCCTCTCAAGGGGACCTGAAGTGGACCGGCATTGTCCCGCGTGCTCCCAACCCCACCGCCAATCATTTTTTTTTTTGCGACTGCTGGGGTTTTTGGCGCGCGCGAGGGAGTGAGCGCGGGGCAGCCCGAGAGATGCTGGCACTTAGGGGCTATTGTACTTTCTCCCCTCGGACAAAGCGTCCCCCTGCCCTTCTCCGCTAGCCCCTGGAGCCGCCTCCATAACCAAAAGCTGGAGGAATAATATCCCAGACTTTGCCCCAGCATCTCCCAGAAGATCCCAGGATCGGAAAGATTTTTCTCAGGCGAGCTGGTTTGGGTTTAATTCCTTCCCTGCCCGGTCTCCCCTTTTTTTATTCCCCTCCTGGCAGAACAGAGGATGGGTTTGTCGCCCTGAATCGGGAGGATTGTTTCACATCATCGGGCCATTCATCCTCTCCCCTCCCCTGTTGTAAAACACCAGCGCCGGCCCAGGGAACAGTGGGAGCATTGTGCGGCGGCACGATACCACCCAGATTTTACCTCGGCCCTCTCCGATCCCGGGTTTTGTTCCCCCTCAAAAGAAAGCATTTGCTCGGGGGAGGGGAGGGAGTGTTCCTATTGCTTCCACTAACACGGAGGTTAAAGGAAAGATTGATGGGAGAAAGTTCACCTAGAAAACCAGGATAAATTTCTGGCTGGCCAAGGCCAGTTGTTTCATTGTCCGGGGGCCATGTTTTTTGTTAATTATCTCTCACTCTCGCCTTTTATCGAGGAAACTGGCAGCAAAGCGCGGAGAAAGGAACAGGATATAGAGGTCAGCGGGTCCCGCTTGGCCACCTAGGTATTCCATTTTAAATGTGGAGGGCAAGCAAGGCGCGGGGCGAGCTTTTGGGTGGGGGGAAGTGGGGACCGTCAAAATAATAACTGGAGGTAGCCCTGGTATTCACATCCAAAACTCCCACTCCTGTCCCCAAGCTAAAAAAAAAGAAGGGAAAAAAAAAAAGAAAAAATTTTTTAAAAGAAAAAAAAAGAAAGAAACACTGGAAAGGGACTTTTTCTTTCTCTCTTTCTTCTTAGAGGGAGGAAAGTTGCTTCAAACAAGACTATGTTGTCAAGGAAATAAACCTTAGCCAGGGTAGGCATTAAACACACAGCTGCTGGACTTGGCCAGCCCTTAGACACTGGTGGTAATGACAATGATTCTTGGTGGCAGCAAACCAGATCTAAACATAAATAGGGCTGCATGAAAGGAGAGGAAATGGAACAAAACAGTTCCTCGGGTACCACTGGCAGAGGAATAACATCAATTTCGATTAAAAAGCGAAAGAATTCTCCTGTTTCCACACATTAGTAAAGGCATGCAAATTCATAACTCACCAACAATGTACCTTTGAAATGCAGCTGCACCCCACAAACAGGGCCTTTCTCCCTGCAGAGAAGCAGCCCTGTTTTAAACAGAAAGAAAACAACTATTGAAAAAGCCACAAGGGTCCCTAACAGTGGGGAGGGGTGCTGGAGAGAGGTGGAGGAAATGTGTTGGGTTTGGCAGATGCGGGAGATCAGTGTTTTCCATATAATGAAGCCTTCATATCTGGTCGTTCCTGGGATGTGCCAGCAGGTTGGCCTCAGGCAGCTATTGGCAAGACCAGGCATGGATGGGGGATTTCCATGGCCCAGGGGCTGCGGCCGGTGGGGTCAGAGGGACGGAGGCAGCTCCTGAGACAGGCAGCTCAAAGCCTACAGCGTCCCTGTCTGGTCTCCCATCCTCTCTGGAAGGGCTGCTCTTCTCACCGATGTTTTGGCAGGGTCAGCATCCCTGCACTGCCCTGGCTGAATGGTCCCAGGCAGCCTTCCTTCCCACCTGCCGCTGCTGGAGACATCTCCGGGAGCATACCAGCTCCCATGCTTGCTCCCTCCAGCCACCCACTGTGGCTTTCCAACCTGGCACATGGCCACCCATTGCTGGGTGGACTGACATTACCTATAATTTCTTATAGAAACATGTAAATAAATGGCACTGCACCCAAAATATATGTTAAATATGAAATAAATGAAAATTGAGCCTGACTTACCAGGTTTTTTTGCTCTATCTCTTAAATTCTTTATTCTAGATGTAGTGGGACTCGTTGTAGAGGTGTCAGCCAACTTCTCAAAAAGCAGCACTGACCACTTGCTATGTAGGCACCTGCAAAACACCTGCCGAAGACTCCTGGGACTAGCCAGAGGGTGCTCAGCCCCCATGTTCCCACTAAGGCAAAGCCCTTGCTGGAGTGCAGGGTTGTTTGAGCACCCATGGAAGTCTGGTTGGGGGTCCTTGCTTGGCATGCAGGGACAGCTCCTTCTCTCATCTTGTTTTACAGATATGGGAGATCATTCCCACTAATTAAATTTCTTCCTAGCTGTACCAGCACAGTGAACACGTAGAGGATGTCAGTGTTTTTATGCTTGCCACACAGACTACAGCCTCTTTGACAAGCCACGTGTGTCTCAAGTTGGTCTTGTGGGGACTCTGGCTGGGAAAGGTCTCAGGATTTGTCTCATTCTCTGTAAGGCAGGTTTTACTTCTGGGGCTGCCTCACACACTTTGCAAATCTGTCACCAGAAATGCTCGCTATCAGATTTGTCTTCTTCATTTGATAGAAATCATTTGGAAAGAGGACAAGGCAAAGCCACTGTCATGAAACAGTGTGGCATTTATATCCAGTGGACAATACTGTAATTATTGGTCAATGATAAAAATAAATGGTTGTCTGTTGGTGAGTCACTGCTTTTAAGCCCCTAAACTGATTGAGAGCTCTTGCCTTGTCTTACTATCCACCGTGGTGACAGTTGGGTAGCCGACTGGGCCCGTGAGCCCTGGCAACATCTGACAACTCTTCATTAATGGGCAGTTTTGTTGCCCTTGCACAAGTTGCCCGTGCGGCGAGGAGCAACTGTGGGAGCATTGTCCAGGGCCAGCAGCGTGGCTGTGCAGATGCGAGGCAGTCCGTGCACGCGGGCACAGGGGACTTCTGCTGCAGGGCTGGACGTGGTGATGGGGACCAGCAAAGACGTGTCCCACCTTGGTGCTGCTGGAGATGACCGGAGCTGTCACTGGTGAGCATCCCGGGCTCATCAGAGGAAGGATGGCCTTCCACTCAAGCCTGGTCATGGAAAAATCCTGGGAGCTGCTCTTGAAGACCCTTCAGGAAGGAAATGCTGGCTGGCCCATATGTGTCTCCCTGCAATGATCCAAAAAAACCTTCTTACGTGACTAAGAAGCCGAAGCACACAGCCCCACACAAAGCCAAGGGGAAGGCATCTCATGGCTGGGCTGTGGGGACTGGAGACCCCCTCGGTGCCATGTGCCCTCGCTCACGTACCCAGGCTGTGTGATGGGGTTGGGAGCAGGGTACAGACCCCATGCCACTAGTGCTATGTCTACCCCAGGGCTGATGTCCCCACGGCCTTCACTTCCAACCAACCCCAACAACTGGAGAGAGAGAGCAGGGGAAAGCTGACCCCAGGGACCCAAATAGAAAAAGCAAACAGCCTGGTTATGGCCACGTCTGGCTGGCCAAGAAGCTGCATCTCTCCCTGTTAGATGTCTCCAGGCATGAGTACTGTTGTGTGCCCCACAGGAGGGGGGAAAGCAAGTCCCGTCAAGCCGCAGGGGGTACAAACCGGGACAGCTTGACATTTGTGTAAGACAGGGTCAGGACATTGTGTCATGCCGGTGCGCCGTGTGCTGCTCGGCTTCCCTGCCAAACGCTGGATGCAAATGAGACGGCGATGGCGGGCCCTCGGGAGAGCCCACCTGGCTCGGCGTCTGCGCTCTCCGGAGGGAGCCAGAGCTGTGGCGGTGGGGGGAGAGCCCCCGCCGTGCCGGGCTGGGCTGCCCCTGCTCTTCCACTGGAGGTGTAGGACTCAGCTTCCCAAGGCAAGGACCGAGGTGATGTCTGGGAGAAGATATGAGACCTGTCACTTTGTGATAGCTTCCTCTCAGTGACAAGTCAGAAGAGCTCAGTCTTCTCGTCCATATCCTCCCAGGGTGCGAGGGTACATGCCGGGAGGGGCAGGCAGAGTCACCTCCCCGGCCGAGCTGTGTCAGCAGCCACCTACCACGGGGATGTGATCGAGATCTCCCCAGCTGGCTGGTTTGCATAGTGTTGGGTTAGTTGTGAGTAGGAATGGCTTTACAAAGCTGCCTTAGAAATATGAGTTTTTCGTTCCCCTAATTCAGCTCTTAAAGACCTCTCATCATGAAACGATGTGCAATTCCTGCTTTTGTCTGGTGTCACCTTCTGACAGGTGCCTTCTTGCAGGTTTGGCTTCATTCTCCCTCTTTCAGAACTGAACATATGTTTGTCCCTGTCTTCCAGGCATAATATTTGAGTTTCCTTTGCTCTTTTATCCCCAAATCCCTCTGCTTTGTTGCAGGCTGTTCTTTGTTCATCATTGTTTCACTATTTGCGATGGCACCTTGATGTGCTGGGTAGTTTCCATGCAGAGGAGAAGTGTCTCTGGAGTCCCCAAAGATCTCCAGATTAAAGGAGTGTACCAGAGCCATGTGAGCCTGATCCATGGCTAAGCCCAGTGATGGAGTGAAATTCAGGGAAAATATCAAGTCTCTGGAAAGACCACTGCTTTTACCTTGCTGAAGTTTCCCAGGGCTGTACCCTTCCTCAGTAGTTCTGCTCACTGACGTAAGCTGTGCAACCAGCTTTTAAAAATGCTTCTAATTATGTCCTACCTCCTCCTCCTTTCTGAAGTCATTTGCAGTGTTTTCTGCCCCATATGGTTGCCTGTTTTATCTTTTAAATGTTCCTTTCCATAGGGTGGAGATAGGATATAGGATATCTCCCCCTCCTCTAGTTTTCTTTCTAAATAACATGCAAAAGGACAAGGTACTTTTATGGACACGTAACAATGCAGCGTGCAGAGCTGCCCTGCCTCTCCACCAATGTCTCTGTTGGTCACTAAGGAGAGGCATAACCTGCCCATCCTCCCACCAGCTCCTCTGGCTTCCCCTTCTTCCACAAGCATCCTCAAGGCCTGTCCTTTTGTGTGCTGCTCACTTATTGCCCCAGGTCCCCAAGGCTCTGGTCCTGTACTTGGCAGCAGATGTCTGCACTCCCGCTCTGCCCCACGGCTCAGGGGGCAGTGGGGTGCTTTACTGCAGGGCTCTTTCTCTGGGGTGTTTGCACACAGGCTTGGTCCTTAGTGCCAAAATGAGCACAGGCTGTTGGGATTGCTGGAGCTGCAGCTATTTACCTCAGTGGCAGATGTGGTAAACTAGCTATGAGAAGCTTTCCCATCCTTGCCCAGCTAACAAGTATCCTTTGGGACTATTTTGATATTGCACATAGCTGTGCCCTCCCTGCATGCTCTGTTTCTTTCAGTGGGCAGAGACAATTTCTTCTGCACAGAGAGAGAACATTTGACCAAGACTTCTCTTTGCCAAGTCCATGTATTTCTTTATTCCTGTTTCTTAAGAAACATTTGAATTCTTTCCCTTTGGAAAGAAAAATGATTTGTGTCAAAAGGAAGAAACTGTAAGCTCAGAAACAAACAAACAAAAATCCTCTTGTATTATCTTTTTTTTTTTTTTCCATTATCTGTTGCATCATCTTTAGCCTCTTTCTGGAAGACACCCCCTAGTACCTCAAATGCTCTCTGCACAGGCAAGTGCCCATTCCCAATCCCAGCAACTGCTGATTGCACATCATTCATCCATCATTTTGATTTCCAGTTACACAAGCCAATGGGCCTGCATGCAGGACTCGCAGGATGGGAACACGTGCTTGTGTCTTTGCAAGTCTGAGTCTTAAATTTCATAAGGGAGGAAGTTGGGTTTTTTTAAAGATTTTCATTTGTTGTTTCCGGAAAGGTTTCAAAGAAAGAGGATGTGGTCTTTCCCCAAAGTTCAAGATCAGCACAACAAACTTCTATGGAAGAGTGCAGAGGAGAAAGCAAGAGTAGTTAATATTAAAAGCTTATATAAGGGCTATATGCACCACATAAGCTGAAACCTTTATACATACGCACATGGATGATAAAAGGGAGAGAGAGTGCGTACTATGCTGATTTTTATCAGGAACATATCAGTTCCTCTCTACCAGAATAGGCAGTCCTGCAGTCTTGAAATGCAAAGGAGAAACCTCTTCTAAGAGACCAGAAGGGAAAAGCATTATTTTCACAGATTTATTTTGGAACTCTAACAGTAATTTCTTTTCCTTCCTTCCTTCCTTCCTTCCTCTCTCCCTCCCTTTCCCTTTCCCTCTCTCCCTCCCTTTCCCTTTCCCTTTCTCTTTCTCTTTCTCTTTCTCTTTCTTTCTCTTTCTCTTTCTCTTTCTCTTTCTCTTTCTCTTTCCTTCTTTCCTTTCTTTCCTTTCTTTCCTTTCTTTTTCATTGTTTCCTTTCTTTTTCTTTGTTTCTTTCTGTCCTTTGCTTTCTCACTTTTTCACTTTCTTTTTATCTTTCTTCTTTGCCCTTTTTCTTTTTTTCTCTTTCTGTTTTTATCTTTTTCTATTTCCTTCTTTCTCTCTTTCTCTCTTTCTCTTTCTTTCTGACTTTGTCTCTCTTTTCTTCTCTCTTTCCCTTTCTCTTTCTTTCTTGATCTCTTTCTTAAATGTATCCAAGTAAACAATTTAACTGTACTTCAGTAGTTTGGAAAGTTACTTCTTGTTTCATACAAGCCTGTATTATTTTGCTTGACATTTTCTAGATGGTTTGGAAAACTTGCTAGGTTTCTCTTTCCTGTTGACACACAGGAAGGTCTGATGTCAACGTGAGGGTAAACACATCCCAATCCAAGTGTCATGAATTTGGGTCTTTTAATGCGTTTATCACTTCATTATGCATCTTTTAAACTAGAGAGACATCTCAGTGGTGGCTAGCACAAATTAATTATAATCTTGAACACTTGTTTTAAACCGAGGAAGTGCTGTGCAAATACTTCACCAGAATTTC
Source organism: Haliaeetus albicilla (assembly GCF_947461875.1). Taxonomy (NCBI): domain Eukaryota; kingdom Metazoa; phylum Chordata; class Aves; order Accipitriformes; family Accipitridae; genus Haliaeetus; species Haliaeetus albicilla. Next base: position 16,991,923 of record NC_091488.1, read on the forward strand.
CATTCTCCTTCTAAATGCTCCTCTGCAAAAGAGATTCAGCATATTTGCCTAGGTACTTAAATTAGTTTAACATAGCTCTGAGGCTTGAGAAGAAGTTTGCAGCTACACTAGCTTCTACGTCTTTAGTACACTCAAAAAGCCCTACAGCAGATAGCATTTATCTGGGGTTAAACCACGGCTTTTGTGCACAAAAAGTACAGCAGTGAATAAAAATGACTAAGTGCAGCTGTAAATCTCTAACTGAATTATTTAGAGAGAGTGAACAAATCTACACCCCATCATAAAAAGGAAAATCATCTTCGTTTAAGAATAGGAAGATACTGAGAAGCCTTAAAGTATATTAAAACAGCTTAGAGCTCTCAATGTGGGGGAGAAACCTTGTATATTATCCACAGTGCTAAGGAGATTATCAATGGATTTCACTCCCCAATCCTTTTTACAGCACCCATCTCATTAGAATAAGTAATAAAGATGACATCACAGAAAGGTCTAATTGATCAAAAAGAGCTTGCTTAAACTGTGTCCAGATTCACTTCTGCATTCAATACCATTTTTTTCCCCCAGAAATTCAGCTTTGGCTTTGATTGAACAGTTGAAAAGTTTTAGTATCAAATCAAACTAACGTTCTTATTATGCAAAGCTTTCCTCAGTGTTCTGCTTTGGTAAATGACCTCTATTAGCATGCAGATTGACTGGGGATTACCAGAAGGTTTCCCAAAATAATCATCAGAAAATGTCTTTATAAGGGCTACTTTCCCCCTCTGCATGCACGGTCCCAGCCACCACACCGGCCACCAGCCCCTCTCTCCTTCTGCTTCTGTGAGATGCTCAGGAGAGCCACCCAGCTAGGTAGCAGGCCCGATTTGCTGTCCCCAGATGGTCTAAATGCTGTTGTTTTCTCCAGCTACGCTTTGAATAGGCAGTGTGATTCCCAGCGGAAACAGTGGGTGAAATGGTTTTATGCAGGTCAGCGGGAATTTTACCACAGATGCCCGTACAGCCAGGATTTCGCTCTCTACCTTACTTGGAGACCATAAAAAAACCTGTGGTAGAGTAGACATACAAAATAACTAGATGGTATTTGATGTACATATATATTTAATTGCTCTATTTCTCTTGTAATCATTCCCTCTTAAATAAAGAAGAGAGAAATTTTGCTAATACCCTGCTTTTACTCCAGTGTCCCACCTGAGTAACTTCAGCCTGTGAGCATCTCCACTGGGGGTACCTAGGACTTCCCATAGCCTGGCACACACAACTCTGTGAGGTGGATGCAGAGGCCAGAGAGGATGGAAGTGCACAGACATGGTGATTAGAAAGAAGAATATAACTGATAATTAATGCCACTATAAAAATGCCCAGCTGTGGCTAGCGATGCAGAAAGTATTAAACATCAGGCCGGGGGGAAACTTTGACCTGTTGTTTTAGAGCGAATGGCACAGCCTGAAATCTGTACGTCACAAGCTGAAGCCTGACCTGGCACCACCGCGCATTGCATGCAGCTGTTTCTGCTGCCGTCTCAGGGTGGTTTTCCAAAATTGGCCCCAAGTGCTTAAAATTGCTGCTGTCGTGGTGCCAGCAGTGCATAGAGCCACCCGGCCTCCTTGTCCCTGGCTGATGCCGTGATCTCTGGATCTGGGCAGGGGTATTTGGGAGGATGAAATCCCCGCCACCCTTTCAGGGAGCCAGTGATGCCGGCAGCAGTGGGGCCAGGCATCCACTTTGGAGAAATGTTGTGGCCAGTCCCTGATCTGAGGAATAACACTGGTTCCCATCTCTTCCTTGGTTTCTGCCCTGTGGTAATACACAGCTTTGATGCTGTGTGTCACAGGATGAGTATTAAAATATCTTGCAAGCCAAGGTGTGGGGTTTCTTTTTTGTTTTGCTTTTCATCTGTTTCCTTCCTTGGAGGAGTCAGTGCAAGCACAGGTCACACCGTTCCTGCAGCAGTGCCCATGTTCCCATGTCAGGAGCAGGAAGAAACACCAGGGCTAGCTTTGATCTTGCCAGTCCCAAAGGTGATGGGAGGTGGCAAAGACAGGTCAAGTCCTGTGGTTCTGAGAACCAGGAGAGCTTCGCTGAGTTGAATCAAGCTCCGTGGCTTTACTCCAGATGAAGAAGAAAAGCAGACTACTGACGGCAGGATTGCAAGTCTCTCTCTACCCAACCTGGAAAAACCAGCTGGTATGATTTGTGCCCCCACCAGTTGAATTCTCCGAGCTCAGCCTCACAACCTGCAAGCCAGCAGCAGGCAAGTCCCAAATACTGGTGCATCTAAATGCCATGGGGGACTTCTATGTAAACCTTGGTGGTGGTGTTGCTAATCATGCTTCCACCACCACTCACATTATTTTATTATTTAAAATTTTCACATACACAGGAAGGCACTACAAAGGTACACTCACCTGTTGCAATTAGCTGAAGAACAAACAAATGAATGAACCACACAGGAGAAACATAGCGAACTTGTGGGTCTTTATGCCCAGAATTCTTAGCATTGAACATTCACTGGCATAACGAAATCCCTGCAGGTAGATTGCAAAATTGGATGTAGTTGGTGCTACACTGTACTATAGAGTGACAGAATAAACAAACAAATCTTGCTGATTTTTTTTGTCTGTTCCTAAAATACCGGTAGTGCCAAATCCCATCACAGGACAATCAGGCAAAACTATTGCATCTCTTTGTCCTCATTTTAAAAAGTCATCTCCAGTCTCTGTGTCTGTCTTTAGAGAACAGCTCCTAAATTTGCCATGTTTCCTCCTGAGAAGAAGAGGTGATGCAGGGGGTCAGTTTGGCTTCCAACGTCATCTCTCCACTTCCCAGTTTATAAACAACAGGACGCTAGGTGAGTGATGAGCACCAAGCCCAAAGCCAGCTCAGCAGCCAGCGTCTCCTGGCATGGCAAGGTGGGCGGCCCCGGGGCTTGGGCCCTGCAGCAGGACAACGCGAGCGCCGGGGAGCTTGCACACCAGAGGCTTCCACATCGGATGCCCTAGTAAATAAGTAATGTGCCAGGAAAACAAGCCCTTTGCAAAAACTTCATTTGGGGCATTTTGTCCCTGAATATTGATTATTTAATAACATATTGTACAATAGAGTTGTTGTTGTTGTTGTTTTTGTTGTTATTTTATAAATATTATTATAATTCCATAATAATTCTTTATATTTTTTCTCCTGTAGAGGTCTTTTAAATATGACTGTCATCCCCTCTTTGGGCATTTAGCTCTCCTGGGACCTTGGTGTCTTCCTTGTTTTTTCTCTTGATCTTGATTTTGGGTCAGTTTTCACAGTGGACATTGAGCGAGCCCGTTTTGGTTTACAGTATCT